>NW_025920134.1:573052-654901 GCF_902686445.1 Sciurus carolinensis
TGTATGTCCTCTTGATTCAATATGTGAGTATCATATGTCTTTAGAAATGTTTTGATGTCTTTGAAATTTTCTATTTTGTTGGAGTATAGATTTTCAAAGTAGCTTCTAATTATGTTATATATTTCAATGGTGTTTGTTGTGACATTTCTTTTTTATCACAAATTTTGTAATTTAAATTTTCTAACTCCTTCTCTTCATTACTGTGGCTAAGTGTTTATCTATTTTGTTTACTTTTTCAAAGAACCAACTTTTTCTTGTCAAACTTTTGAATTGTTTCTTTAGTTTCAATTTCATTGATTTCAGCTCTGATTTTAATTATTTCCTTTTTTCTACTTTTGGTGTTATTCTTCTCTTCTTTTTCTAGCATTTTGAGATGTAGTATTAGGTCATTTAGTTATTGACTTTTTATTCTTTCCTTTAATGCACTGCAAGCAATGGATTTTACTCTTAGTACTGCTTTCATAGTGTCACAGAGATTTTGATATGTTGTATTGTCATTCTCATTTACTCCTAATATTTTTTATCCCCTCCCTTATATTTTCTATTATCCATGCTACATTAAGTAGCATATTATTTAGTCTCCAGGTATTGGGGTATTTTTTTTTATTTTGTCATCGATTTCTAATTTCATCCCATTATGATCTGATGGAAAACAAGGTAGTATTTCTATTTTGGGGATTTACTAAGGGCTGCTTTGTGGCATAATATATGTTCTATTTTAGAGAAGGATCAATGTGTTTCTGAGGATAAAATGTATTTGCTCATTGATGGATGAAATATTCTATATATGTATGTTAGGTTATGTTATTCATTGTGTTATTGAATTGGATAGTTTCTTTGTTCAGTTTTTGTTTGTAATATCTATCTAGTGGTGAGAACAGTGTGTTGAAGTCACCAAGAATTATTGTGTTGTGTTCTATTTGGTTCCTGGAATTAAGAAGTATTTCTTGGATGTACATAGATGTGCTGCTATTTGGAACATAAATATTTACAATTTGTATGTCTTCCTGAATGTTGGTTCCCTTCAGCAGTAAGAAATGTTCCTCTTCATCCCTTCTGACTAACTTTGACTTGAAGTCCATTTTACCTGAGTAACCCCCACTTTTTCCTGAGTCCATGTGCATGGTATGTTTTTCCCATCCTTTCACATTTGGTATGTGGATGTATTTTTCTATGAGTCTCTTGAAGGCAGCATATTGTTGGGTCTTTCTTTTTAATCCAATATCCAGTCTATACCTATTGATTGATAAGCTTAGGCCATTAACATTCAGGGTTATTATTGAAATAAGATTTGTATTTCTGGTAATTTTGGCTTATTTTTAGTTTTTACTGTGGCTTGGCTTTCCTTTTTTTTCTTTTTGGCTTTACATTTAGGGTACTTCCTCCCTTTGATGACTTAAATTGTTTTTTTCATTTCCTTCTCATGGAATATTTTTCTAAGAATGTTCTGTAGCACAGGTTTTCTACTTGCAAATTATTTTAACACTTGTTTATCATGGAAGAATTTTATTTAATTCTCAAATATGAAAGTTAGTGTTGCTGGGTATAAGATTCTTTGTTGCCAACCATATTTTTTAAGAGCTTAAAAAAAAGCTCTTCCAGGCCCTTATAGCACTTAGGGTCTGGGGTGAGAAATCTGATGATATCTGTATTGGTTTCCCCCATATGTAATCTAATTCTTTTCTCTTGCAACCTTTAAAATTCTATCTTTATTTGAATGCTAAGCATTTTTATTATAATATGCCTTGGTGTGGATCTGTTGCAATTTTGTACATTTGGTATTTTGTATGCCTCTTGCATTTGATTTTCCATTTCAGTCTTTAGGTTTGGTTAATTTTGGATATTGTTTCATTGAAAAGGTTATTCATTCCTTTGGGTTGCATCTCTGTACCTTCCTCAATCCCAATTATTTTTAAATTTGGTGTTTTCATGGTATTCCATATTGAGGATATTCCATTCATGATTTCTTACCATCTTGTTTGTTTGGTCAAATTTATTTTCAAGATTAAATATTTTGTCTTTGTTTTTTAAAGTTCTTTCTTGCAAGTCATTAAGTCTGTTGGTGATGCTTTCCATTGAGTTTATTTTTTTTATTGCTTTCCTCATTTCAAAGATACCTCTGTTTGTTTGTTTCTTTTCCGAATTTCTGTAAAGGTTAATTGGGGTCCAACTATAAGGGTTAAGGGGAGAGCTAATAAAGAGGCAAGCACTCAAGATGGCAAAGAGCAAGAAGTGGCTCTCATGGAAAAGCCAGTCCAGTTTTTTAATTTTTTTTCCATTCCAGGGTCATATCAATTTACCTAGGTTAAATAGTACATTTAGTTTTGCCCATGTGCAGATCACAAAACTTTCTTGCTTTTTAGAGTCCATTAGTACCAAAGGTTATTGTAATAAGATAATGTCTCCAGGCCTAAAGGACAGAAGATTTGCAGGGCTTTTTAAAAGCCATTCAAACAGATTGCCTTTTGTCCTGAGGAGATTGTTAAACTCAAAGGACTTTTGCTCCTCTGTATATTGACTTACCTGAAATTCCTACAACTCTGCTTTTTTTGTTTTTTAAGACCTTTTGAATAGACATGACTTGTCTTCTCTTTAAGGAAGGTGGAGGGAGAAAGTAAAGCAAACATTGGCAAATACAAGCACAGCATAGTAAAGCATGTATCAATAAACATTATCCACTGAAAAGATTTTTATCCATATAATATTTAGCAGCCATGAGGTTAACCAACCAAATAAATTGCAATCTCCTTTGTCTTTTTACACTTTTTTACAATGTCTTTAAGATGATCCAATTCCATTTGAATGTGGTTATTATTATTAGTTAAATTAAAACAACACATTGTTAAAATCTTGGCATCCTATATAATGCAAAAACAGCAAATAATCAATAGCAGTCTGTTATCAAGAATAGTTTGATGATACAAATTTCAGAATTATTAGCAATTTCTGCTAAGTATGGAGACGCCACCAATAACAGAGAAATAACACAATAATAGCCAGCATAGTTATAGAATTTTGGGTAATTTTGGCAAACAGAGTTATAACCAATTTTTCTGGAGTACATTCTTATCCCATCTGGACTAGCATTTGTTGAGCAGATGGTGTTAAATTTGTTATATTCCTCCAAGTCACTAGATGGTTAGAAGACAGAGGGTTTCTTGGGCCTCTTGTTCTTCTCAGAGGTTCCTCCTTTGAATCAGTATCCTCTTCATCTAGGGTCAAATGCAATTTGGGAATCAGGATGTGAAGTCCTTGATGCCAACTCATGAAGATTATCAAGTCTCACACATCTGGCAGGAATCCAGACAGGACCTGTAGGAGTAAGAACAGCAGAATATCCCCTCTCCCAAGTAATCAAATGTGCAGGTTCCCACCATAATAGGTCTGATGGAACTCAGTATTTTACATAAATCTTGGGCAGTTGTTCTTTAAGGGGAAGTGCATGTCCAAGGCAGAGGACCAGCAATGTGAATTATCTTCAAAGTGTACATTAAGAGCACTTATTGTGAAGAAGACAATATTGAGAGCATTATTAACATGAGCAAGGCTAGGTTCCCCTTTTTTCCCCCAAATATGTCATCTTTATTCAATTTACAAGTTACACACAGAAATGCTTACAAATGCATGCAATTTTTCTCTTTTACATAGATAGAATCACACTATTACAGTATTTTAGCTCGATTTTCCCTTTGAACAATATAACACTTTTTTGTATTTTCTATTATTACACTATATAAGTTTAATGATTCCACAGTAAAGCACTATGTAGTGGTATTATAATAATATTGGGCCAGTCACTTATTGGTCTCCTTGGGTTTCTAATTTATTATTATATAAATATACTGCACTAAATATTCTGGTAGCTGATTTATGTGCAACTATAATTCTTTTTTTCTTTTGAAGATTCACAATATTTTATTAACAGCTACTGTAAACTGTAAGATACCTCCATGAGATTACCAAGAACAAAATCAACTTACAAAAATCAGTAGTTTACAAATATTTAAACAATATTAGGAAGATTTAATAGAAGAAAAGCTTTCATATATAACAGTAATAAAAAATATATTAATATGTTTGTCAATAAAAATGTGAGACCTATTAAGTATTAAAATTAAAACACCACTAAAGCCAAAAATATAGCCTTTCTACAAATAGAAGGACCATATTATTTTGTAAATTAAATTGTAAATTTAACAAAACCTAAATGAAAGCTTCACAGTTTTAAGCTACATCACCTGATGCTAGATTTAGTAAAAAAAAAAAAAGCAAAAAAAAACAAAAAAAAACAAAACATAGAAATGGGACCTACACTAAAACACATTAAGGCATTTTTTTAAAAGCTTAAATAATTTAAAAGTATCAAACTGGTCTATTAGCAAAACAGAATGCCCTGAATTAAGTACACTCAGATACACATAGAAATTGAATATATAAAGAGGGCATTATCTCAAATCATAGGGGAAAAGAAGTATTCAATAAATGTTATAGGGATAAATAAAGTAATATCCCTGCCTCACTTGACATACCATGATAAATTCCAGATATACAAGATATCTTTTAAATAACACAACCTTTAAATAATAAGAAAACTTAAATTTTTTCTATATATAACTGTAGTTAGCAAGAATTGTCTAAGCTTGCATGAGTCAAAATCCCCGAATAAAAATCAATTTTTATGGAAAGAAGCATCATAAAAAAAAATTTAAAAAAGACAACTAAGGGAGATATTTGCAGCTCAAACCACAAAGGGCTAACCTTCCTAACCTAAAATGTTGATTGACCAAATCATGACCATTTTGAAACAGAAAAATTTTATTGATGAGTTTAGGTCATTAACATTTAGAGTTATTATTGAGGTATGATTTGTATTCCCAGTCATCGTGACTTTTTTTGGTTTTTAACTTGACTTTGTTTCTCCTTTGATTGACTTTTCCTTTAGGGTAGTTCTTCCCTTTGCTGAACTACATTGTTGTTTTTCATTTCCTCCTCATGAAATATCTTGCTGAGAATGTTCTGTAGTGCAGGTTCTCTATTTGTAAATACTTTAACTTGTGTTTATCATGGAAGGATTTTATTTTGTCTTCAAATCTGAAAGTTAGTTCTGCTGGATATAAGAGTCTTGCTTGGCAACCATGCTCTTTAAGAGCTTGAAATCTGTTGTTTCCAGCCCTTCTAGCTTTTAGGTTCTGGGTTGAGAAATCTGCTGACATCCATGTTGGTTTCCCCCTACATGTAATTTGATGCTTTTCTCTCAAAGTCTTTAAAATTCTATCTTTATTTTGAATGTTAGTCATTTTCTTTATAATGCTCCTTGGTGTGGATCTGTTGTAATTTTGTAAGCCTCTTGTAGTTGATTTTCCATTTCATTCTTCAGGTTTGGAAAATTTTCAGATACTATTTCATTGAATAGGTTGTTCATTACTTTGGTTTGTATCTCTGTACCTCCCTCAATCCTGATAATTCCTACATTTGGTCTTTTAAAGATATCCCACAGTCTTGGATGTTTCATTCATAATTTCTTACCATATTTTCTATTTGGTCAACATTATTTTCAAAATTAACTTTTTGTCCGAGATTCTGTCTTTCAAATAGTCTAGTCTGTTGGTGATGTTTTCCATTTAGGCTTTTTTGTTTGTTTGTTTGTTTATGGTTCTCTTCATTTCAAGAATTTCTGTTTGGTTTGTTTTGAGAATCTCTATCTCTTTGTTAAAATGATCTTTTACTTCCTGCAGTTGCTTTCAAATGTTTATTGGAATGATCGTTCATTTGCCACATTTGCTGTCTTATCTCATCCTTTGTTTCACAAATTATTTTAATTAAGTGTATTGTGAATTCCTTCTCTGACATTTCTTCTACTATGCTGTCATTGAATACTATTAATATAGAATCTTGGTTTAGTTGGAATAATTTCTTCCATTATTTTTTTATGTTAGTCCTGTATCTTTCTCTCTAGCAATGCACATATGGGGTATAGTAGTTTCCCCCCTATAGATTCATAGTGACCCTGAAGGTTTCCAAAACCTCTTTTTTAAGGGGCAGATGAATATTAGCAGTACCCAGTACCAATAATATGTAGTGCTATACCAAATATTCCCTATGAAGACATTAAGAGTGCTGTCATAATAAACAGAGAGGATGTTTGATTATTATCTACAATATGCCAAATAGATTTGCAATAAGATCTACAATTTCTAATGATAGACAAAGAGGATGGGTAGAGGTGGAGGATGTAACTGTTAATGGAATAAAATAGAGTATATAGAAGTAATAGTTCATTCATAGGAAAAGTGAAAGTAGAATCAAAAGACGTTGGTTGTTAGCATGAAAAAAGGAAGAAAGACTCTGAGGAAAGAGGTAAACAAAAGGAAGTAAAGTGAGAAAAATAAAAAAAATACAATTTAAAATTTTTCAAAAGGAGAAAAAAATCTACAGTATAACAATCAAATACTATTCACACCTCTCAGTCTTCAGTAGCCTGATGAAAGAGAGGTACTTGACAATGAGCTTTCAGTCTCCAACAGGTTGTCTCATGGTGGTATTGACCCACCTAAAGATGGTGGCTTTCACTTTGAGGATAATCCAGGATGACTATACTGGCTTCCAAATGTGTTATCAAATGGAGAACTTCAGTGCAGAGTGCAGGTGCCGAGTTTGGGTGGGGCACAGTCAGTCAGGTCAGTGGTACTGGAGGCATGGTGTGTTCAGTTTGGTTGGGTGTCCTGTAGGTCCTGTTTGTTGTCCCAAAATGGTGGCTCACACATGTAATAAAACCTGTGGGTACTGTGACAGTGGACTCCCAGGCAACAGTGGCCAGCAGGCAATCCACTGGCAGTCTGCAGGCAGTCTATATGCTAACAATGGATGATTGGCAGGTGGATATCAGGAGGTGGTGATGGGTAGGTGAAAGGTAGGCAAGAGGTAGGCAAACAGGCAAATGGTGGATGATAGGCAGTAGTCAGTGGATGATTTACACTCAAAAGTAGGCAATATGCTGGCAGATGGCAGGTGATAACAGTGGATGAATCGGGTAAGCAGCAGAGACTACTTCACAGAGAAACATATTTTTCTCTCCTTTAATCCTGAGCTATGGAGCAACAAGGAACACAACCTCCCTCTATTCCACTGTTTTGGATCCCTCACAAGTCAATATTGATGAATCTACACAATCAAGTCTATTTCAACAAATCTAACCAGTCAAGTTGATATTGACCAATCTACCCCAATGGGTCGATTATGATGAGTCTACTCCAAAGAGTCAGTTTTGACAAATTTATATCAAAGAATCAACATAGACAAATATTAAACAATCTTCCCTGACATGGTAATATTTATAAACCTACACTGATGAGTGGATATTGATGAATCTACCCAATGTTTGGATATTGACAAATGTACCATAACCAGTCAATATTGATGAATCTCCCTCGAGGTCAAAAGTAAATAATCAACACCTTTGAGTCAATATCAATGAATCTACACTGATGGGTCAGTATTGATGAATCTACACCTTTAAGTTGATATTGATGAATCTATACCATTGAGTTGATTGATATCTATGAATTTACCCCTGTGGATCAATATCAATGGATCTTTGCTGATGAGTCGATGTTGGTGAATCTTTATCAATGAATCAATATTTACATATCAAAATTGATATACCTACAATGACAAATTTATATTGATGAATTTACCCAATCAAGTCGATATTGCCAAATCTACCTGATAGGTTATTATGGATGAATCTACACTGATGAGTCAATATCAACAAATGTACATAAGAGTCAATTTGACAAATCTACCATGACTGGTCCATATTAATGAGTCAAAACCTGTGGGTCAATGTCAATGAATCTATTTCATCAAGTGAATATTGAAAAATCTACCCCAATGGGTCAATATCAACAAATCAACACTGATGGGTCAATATCAGTGAATTGACACCAATTACTTGATATTGATGAATCTATAACAACATGTCAATATTGATGAATCTATACCAGCAAATTGATATTGATGAATCTACTCTGTTTAGTTGTTATCAACCAACCTAATATGAAGAATTGATATTGACAAACTAATATCAAACAATCAAACCTGATGTGTCAATACTGACAAATCTACAAAAATCAATTGATATCAATGAATACCCAGACAGGTTGATATTAATTAACATACCCAGATCAGTCAGTATCAATGAATATACATTGTCAAGTAGTTTTTAACAAGTTGATATTGATGAATCTACCCTAGTGGGTAAATATAAATGAAAAAACTTGGATTGGTCCATATCAATGAATCTACCTGCACCAGTTGATATCAGTGAATCTACATCAATTACTTGATTTCAACAAATCAATACTGATGAATCTACACTGAGAAGTTGATATTTACGAATCTACATAGATGAGTCAACATCAACGATTCTACCCAATTTAGTCAATAGCAGAGAATTCATGATGACTACTTGATAATATCTACCCCAATGGTTTGATATTGACAAATCTACATGAACTTGTGAATACTGAAGAATCTACCATGACCACTTAATATTGGCAAATGTATACTGTTGAGTTGATATTGACAAACCTATATTGATAATTTGACATCAAAACATTAAAATCAATGAACAATTTTAACAAGTTGATATCAACTAATATAACCTGTCCAGTCAATGTTGACAGATCAATATCAACAAATGTACACTGGCATGTAGATATCAAGGAATATAACCCAAAATGTCATAATTGATGAATCTACACTGATGGGTTGATGTCAACATATGTATACAGGTAAGAAGATGTTGACAAATCTACCCCATCAATATTGACATATCTATATTGAATAATTGATATTAACAAATCAACATCAGGCAATCTACCCTGATGAGTAGATAATAGTGAATCTACACCTTCAAGATTATATCAATGAATTTGCATACTTGAGTCAATATTGACAAATCTAGACCAATGGGTCGATACTAAAGAATCTACACTGATGAGTCAATTTTGATAGATATGCCCCGTTGAGTCAATTTCAATGAATCTATCCTGAGCAGTTGATATGAAAAAAATCTACAATGACTCAATATCAGCAAATCTACCCCACAGGTTGATATTGACAAATCTACCTGGCAGAGTCAATATTGATGAATGTATCCCAAGTGTTTAATACTGATGAAACTACATCTACTAAACTGATACTGACAATTCAATATCTGATGAATCAACCCTGAAAGTTCAATATCAATGAATCTACAAATATAAGTTGATATGGAGGAGTCAACACCTATGGGCTACTGTCAGTGAATCTACCCCATCCAGTTGATATCAACAAATCTAAACCACTGAATTGATATGGACAAATCTACACTGAAGAGTCAATATTGTTTAATCTACCCTGACAGGTCAATATCAAAGGATCAAAGAATCATCAATATCAATGAATAAACACCTACAGTTTATGTTGATGAATATACCTCATCAAGTCAATATTAATGAATCTAACCCAATGAGTCAGTATGGACAAATCTACAGAGACAAGTCAATGTTGATGAATGTGCACTGAAGAGCCAGTATTGATTGATGAATCTATCACCATGTGTTGATAATGACAAATCTATTCTGACCATTCAATATTGATAAATCTATACTGAAGGGCCAAATTGATGAATCTATCATAATGGGTCAATATCAATGAATATACTCAGAAGAATTGATGTTGAAGGATCTATCCCAATGGGTCAATATCGATGAATCTGCATTGTTAAATTGATATTGACATATCAATATTGATAAATCTATCCAATGGATTGGTATCATTGAATCTATGCCAATGAGTGAATAATAAGGAATCTTCTCCATTCAGTTTGCATTGACAAATTGAAGTAACAGGTTGATTTCAACAAATCTACATTATCAATATTGTTGAATCTACCCTGATAGGTCAATATTGACAAATTTACCTTGTCAAGTCTGTATCAACCAACTTCAATATCTATGAAACTACCCTAAGAGGTCAATACTGAGGTATCTACCAAGATGAATTAATATTGATGAATCTACCCCAATGTGTCATTATTGCTGAATATACACCAAGTCAATTTTGACAAATCTAAGCTGTCAAATTAATATCAATGAATCAAACCATCCAAGTTGATATTGAGGAATCTATCAAGTTGGGTCAATATGAACAAATCTGCCCAGATGAATCAATATTGATGAATCTACACCAAAGTGTCTATATCAATAAATCTACCCCAACAGGTAGATATTAATGAATCTACCCCTTCAGGTCCATATGATGAATCTAAACTGATGGGTTGATATTGATAAATCTACATAGAGAAATCAATATTGATACAATGTCAATAAATGTACCTCAACAAGTTGATATCTATGAATCTACACTGTTAAGTAGGTTTTGACCAATCTAAACAGTTTAGTTGGTATTGATGAATCTCTCAGTCAATATTGACAAATCTACCCCAACCAGTCAATATTGATGAATCCACCCCTGTGGGCTGACATTGATGGGCTGACATTGATGGGTCGATATCAATGAATCTAAATTGACAGGTCAATATTGACAAATGTGCCCTGAAAAGTTGATATCCATGAATCTCCACTCATAAATAGATATTGACAAATTGACCCAGTTGATCTGATATAATCAATTCTACTATGATGAGTTGTTGATGAATCTACACCAATGAGTTGATATTGAAAAATCTACCATGATGAATCAACATTGACTAATCTACCCCATCAAGTGAATACTGACAAATCTACATTGACAAATGATATCAACACATCAATATCAAGGAATTTACCCTGAACAGACAATATTGACCAATCTACACTGACAAGACAATTCTGAAAAATCTGCATCAAGGGGTCAATATTGATAAATCCAACAAGAAGAGTTGATATCAAAGAATCTACCCTGATGTGTCAATATTGACCAATCTGCTTTGACAGGTTGATAGTGATGAGTCTACCATGATGGGTGGACATTGACAAATCTACACTGACAAGTGAATATCAATGAATCTACACTGACAAATCAATATCAATGAATCTACACTGAAGGGTTGATATAGATGAGTCTACCCCAAAAGGCAGTTATCAGTGAATATTTCTTGATTGGTCTTTATCTATGAATCTACCCCTTCAGGTCAATATTGAAGAATCTACCCAATGTACCAATATCAATGAATCTACCCTGATAGATTAATATTGATGTATCTACCCTGACAGATCAATATGAAAGACTCTACTCTAATAGGTCAAAATCTGTCAAGCTACACAAAGGGGTCAATTTTGACAAATCCACACCTTCGAGATCATATCAGTGAATTTACACCAACTGGTAGATATTGATGAATCTACATCACCAAGTCAATATCAACAAATCTACCTTTGGGTTGATGTTCACAAATCTATACCAACAGGTTGATATTGATGAATCTACTGTTGAGTAGATATCTAAAAAGCTACATTTATGGGTTGATATCAACAAATCTACACCAATGAATCAATATTGATGAATCTACCACAACAAATCAGTATTGACATATCAATATCAATTGACCTACCCTGGCCAGTCTATTTAAAAAATCTAATCAGTTGAATCAATATTGATGATATTACACTGACATTTTGCTATCAATGAATCTACACTTTCAAGTTAATATCTATGAAACTACCCCAATGGGTCAATGTGTATGTACCTACTGCATCAGTAAATGTGGACAAATCTAACCCTTTGAGTCAATATTAAAAAATCTGAAGTTCAATATGAATATCATCAAATCCACATTGACAAATCAGTACTGACAAATCAATATCAATGAATCAACCCTGTTAAGTCATTATCTATGAATCTACACTGATGAGTTATGTTGGTGAGTATGCCTAGTCAAGTTGATATCATTGAATGTACCATAACAGGTCAGTAGCAGCACATCTATCCATCAAGTTGATGTGGACATATCTACCCCTTGCAGTTGATATTAACAAATCTACCCTGAAGAACCAATATCAATGAATCTATACCTATAGATCAATACCAATGAATCTACTCTTAAGGGTGAATATCAATAAATCTACACTGATGGGTTGATATTAGTGAATCCCCCACATCAAATCAAAATGGATAAATCTACCTCTTAGAGTTGATATTGACAAATCTACCCTTTTGAGTCAATATTGACCAATCTACCCTGAAGATAAAATATTGATGAATCTACCTAATAGGTTGATATGAATGAATATACCTGATGGGTGGATATCAATGAATCTACCCTGCTGGGTGGTTACTGATGAAACTACATTTATGGGTTAATATCTATGAATCTACACAGTTGTGTGAATATTGGCAAATGTATCCCAACTGGTCACTGTTGATGAATCTACATTGACCAGTCAATATTATTGAATTCACAAGTTGATATTGACACATCTACTCCAATGAGTTGATAGTGATGAATCAACACCAAAGAGTTGATATCAATGAATATACACTAACCAATTGATGTCGATTAATCTATACCAAGGGACAATATCAACAAAACTACACCAACCAGTCAATATCAATAAATCTACCCAAATTGGTCAATATTGATGAATCTATACTGACCAATCAACATGGATGAATCTATACCAGAGTTGATAATGATAAATCCAAATTGATGAATCAATACTGACAAATTAATATCAACAAATCTACAGTGATGTGATGAAATTGACAAATTTGTACTGATGTATCTACACAGATGTTTTGACTTGATGAATCTACCCACTTAAGTCAATATCAATGAATCTACAATGATGTCAGAAAACTGATGAATCTACACAATTTGATATTCATGAAACTACACTGGGTCAAAACCAATAAATCTTCCCTTTTTATTCAAATTTGATGAATCTACAGTGATGATTAAAAACTGATCATCTACACTGAAGCATCTACACCAATAGTCCAATTCAACAAATCTCCCTCATCAAGGTGATATCAGTGATATCACGCTGATGAGTCAAAATTGCAAACCTACTCTAACAAGTTAATATTCATGAATCTATCCCAAAGTCAATATCAAAACATCTAAACCAATGACTCAATATTGATAAATCAACCCCATCAAGTTGATATCAAATAATCTACCCTGACCATTTGATATTGAGGAATCTGCTCCAACCAGTTATTCCTCATAAGTGGCTCCTATATCTTGCAGAATGTTTGGTGTGATGGAAGGTCTTTTGCTCTAATAAGGACTCTTGTTGGATCTGTAGTGTAGCTTTAGGATTGAGGGTGATTATGAGGAAGATCAAGCCCTGATGAAAATCTTGGAACTTTCTGTTCCCCACCTAAGTTTAGGAAAGAAGCTGGAGATTGAATTAATACCCTTCAGGCCTAAATGATTAAGTCTTCACAATGTCCGTACAATAAGTGGTCAAGGAGTTTTTGAATTGCTGTCCACAAGCAAGTATAAGGACAGTGTTGCACCCCAACTCCATGTGGGCAGAGTCTGTTGCACTGGGGATCCCCCTGGACCTCATCCTATGCACCTTTTCATCGGAACATAATTTTGTCTTTTCTAAAATGTCATCAAAGGTGGACCATACAGCATGTTGTCTTTTCAGTTGGTTTTATTGCACTTAGCAGCACAATAGGTAGGATGCATCTGTGTTTCTGTGTAACGTTGTGGTTTATTTCTTTCTATTGTGGATTGGTTGTGCATTCTGCTACAAAAAAAAGGTATTTGGACATATATCTAATCATCATAGATCTGATGTGCATAATTGCATGCAGTTTTGGTTAGGTATCCTTTTTCAGAGCATGTTTCCAAATGCAGATGAATTATAGGCACACAGTTGGGTCATAGATTAAAATTGTTTTGCCTTAGAAGGCAGTGGTATGCCATCCTCAAAAGTGGCAGCATCATGTGCCTTTCCAGCAATGCCTGAAAATGCTGGTGTTCCATATGCTACTTTTTCAGTCTAATGACTACTTAGAGTTTATTAGTGCCAGTTGCAGTGCCCAGCTACCTCACTATTGTTTTAATTTATAATTTTCTAACATGATAAGATAGTGAGTATCATCAAGTATAGCTATTTTCCAATTTTATACTTTCTTGTTCAGGTGTCTGTTCAGATATCTACTTTTGGGTATTGGAAATTGAACTCAGGGATGAGTAATCATTGAGTCACATTCCTAGCTCTTTTTTTTTCTTGTTTTGGTAATTTTATTTGAGACAGTGTCTCCTTCCTTAAGGCTGGTTTCAAACTTGCAATCTGTCTGCCTCAGACTTTTGTGCAATTGGGATCATAGGTATGCAACACATCAGTTGGGAAAAAATGTTAATTTTATAAGTCCATGTTCTTGATATATTTCTTTTGTTCATTGACTTTAGGTAACTTTTGTTAAAGCTAATGACCAAAGGACAGATATGTCACTCTGTCTTAGAGAGATGATCCATTATGTGTGAGGCCATGTGTTTGATCCTCAGTACATAAACACACACACACACACACACACACACACACACACACACACACGCACAGCCAACATGAAGTCTAAGATCACATAGATTTTCATGTTTTTACTTCTGTAATGTATTTAGTTCCTTTAAATTTTAGTTTTGGAGTATAATGGGTTATTTTTGGTTTGAGTTTTATTTTGCGTATACATTTGCTTCACTCCATATAGTTTGTAAACACTTGCTGCACATATTAAATTTTAAAAATATCATGAAAATGGATGTCAATTTAACATAAATGCTACTTGTGCAGCATTCCATTACTAGAAAAGCATGTTGTATAATTAGCGAAGATGAAATAGTAGGCTTACAACTTGGGTGAGGATGTTATGTCAAGATGCTTTTATTCCTCTCACTTTTGGCAAGCAAAGAAAACTCACATGACAAGTCCTTAAAATATTCACAGTGTTGTATATGATGTATTCCTATGGATGTATGCTGCTATAGATGGTTCACTTTGCCTTTCTGAGAGCCACATTGTTCTGTTATCTACAGAAGCATCCACCTCTCTCTTGAAGATACTGTGCACCTTAGAGGGGATCTGGTTTCCATCCTTCAGGAAGTACTTCACAGAGGAAATGAAGGTCAACTTGGACCCCAAGTGAGTATGTGGTCAGCATCTGTGGCCCCAAGCACATGGTCAGAATGGGGCTGTGTTAGCAGTGCCAAAACATAGACTAGACACTCATGACTTCAGTTCTGAGTTTTAATTAGAGTTCTGGGTTGGGGTGGGGCAACAGTTGACTCTGTGAAGGGCCCATGAAGAAGAAGAAGAAGATACATCTGCAGGTGTTAGAGAATTTCCTCCTGTCCATAACTGCTCCTAGTGAGCCTCTCCTTGGAGCAATCAGAGAGGTAAGAAACAGAACACTGCCTGGAGGCTAGGGTGCACATTCCCAGAAGACTCCACAAGAAACAAAAAGACCCAAACATACCCAATAGTTGAAATAGTACAGGAGGTATCCAATCAAACCATGAAAAAAGGATGTTCTATGTCCCGCTTCTCTGGAAGAATCCCATCACCAATAAAGCAATTAATTGCATGGAACCATTCCTCAGTCATACACCGGGTTCCGTGCCACTTGGGGTTTGGCCCTTCAAATCTGAACTGCAGTATTGCACCTGAGACCAACCAAGTAGCACCAAAGTCCCAGCATTTTTGTCAGTATCACCATACCCTGAGTGAACAGGTACAGATGCAAGAACCTGAGGAGAGACAGATGTAGTCTGTACTGACTTGCAGCACCTTGTTAACCTGAGGCCAGAAGGTAATCTATGTGGACATACTTTCTAGGGTTTCTCAATCTTGGGCTTTCATTGACTGTCCTGGGTTCTATACTGTGTCTTTAAACATTACTTATGCTTAATTTGGATTGCAGCAGGGAAGCTGTGGTCCTGAATATATCAATGAAAAATGTATTATTTTGTCTAGGTTGGTCTAGCTGTAAGGAAATCATTGTTTTAAAAAGATATATGTTCTTGTGTTTTTCTGTTGAGAATTTGGCACATTACACCTTTGTCTTGGATGTTATAGTCACACAGGGAATAGTAAAACCCTTGGAACTTGATGCCTCATTGCTTAGAACTGGTGATGCTGTCCTTTAGAGTGTAAAAGCCTGCACTGGGCTTATTTGGTACAGATCCATATTGAGGATATTGGTAGAAATATGTATTGGAGGCAGGGGACTAGCATTCAGGTAGGCTTTATTGATATACTTGTTCATGGGACTTATTTGTTAAGACAGTGAATCTGTCACCTTCTGAATTAAACCCACTGGAAACAGGATCCATCACCCCCTTCCTGTCAGTTCTTATTTTCTCCTGTTTTGGATAGATAAATAAAGATCCCAGCATGGGAATTTTGAGGCATTTTTTTAGGAGTACCCAACAAAGAGAAACTATCACCAGCTGCGCTTGTGGACTGTTGTATATAGTAACATGGAAACTGATTTAACTTTGACATAATACCATAAGATGAATGACCTTAGAAACAGGAGATAAAAAGAGAGAAATTTTTATGTCTCTGACTTTTATCAGTTTAAAAACCAGGGATGATTTCCTTGGAGCTTGAGGGTGCATGAAGTTCAGCACCATTCAGAGTTACAGTTCTTTATTTTGGTGATACCACAAATTTTTGTCATTTCCCAGTAAATTTCAAGGCACATTGAAACAGTTAGCAATGCCCTAACTGGAGAGTCATTCCACAGGTGTGATTGTGTATATGGGTGTGGATTTTCAAGTCTATTTCAGACCAGAGGTCTATCATCTGCCTTCCACTTTTGGTGAGAAGGTAAAGAACAGAAAATTAGCTATGTGTGCAGAAGGAATATTGTTCTGAATATCCTAGGATGAGTTGGTAATTGCTGAAGTTCCTTAGGGACATGTCAAGAGTGACATCGGGCAGCTCAGTGAAGATGAATTTTGTTAGTGATTGTCCCTTGCATGGAGTGGTCTCCTATTCCTTTTCCAGTCCTCAGAACTGAATTGTGTGTCTTTCTTTCCATTCCAGTAGACTTAGCTATTGAATCAATATTGTTTTCTGAGATGGGCCTTGTTTCCAAATTTTGTTGAAATCATAGAAGGAAACTACCTATCTTCAATTGCACATATAGCAAAAGGAAGTGGCTTACAGGGGAAGGATGTGGTGACACATTCCTGTAATCCCAGAAGCTTGGGAGACTGAGGTAGGAGGACCCCAATTTCAAAGCAAGTCTTAGAAATGGTGAGGTGCTAAGCAATTCAGTAAGAATCTGTCTCTCAATAAAATACAAATAGGGCTCAGTTTGTGGCTCAGTGGTTCATTGCCCATAAGTTTAATCCCCAGTATCCACCCCAATAAAGAAGTGGCTTGCTGCCACCTGAAAGAAGAAACATAACCTTTTCCTAAAGACATGGAGAAAATGAATTCCTCTCTCATATTTATGACCATGATATTAAACAAACACTTTTGTCATTTTACACCATCCTTTCTTCTTGATATAATTTGTGAATCAGTAATATTATAACCCAAATATTTCCACCTATATCAGGCACTTAGAACTGTATCACAACAATCTCCTTGCCACTTCAAGGTGTCCCCAGACCTCTGAAAGCTACCACACCAAGTCTTTTCACAAAGCTCTAGAATCCAAGCTGTGCTTTCTGCACTGAGAATATGGAAGCAGACAAAAACAAGACATCCCATGACTCTACCTTAGAAATAAAATCTGATGACCCCTGCTGATTTCTGTTTCTTTGAAACAAGACACTGATATAGATTTATTAAGAGGGGAGGGAGCTACAGTCTTTGGATACCAGGATGCTGTGGTGTTTGGGGTCCCTTTCAGTGTAACCACATAATACTATGGAAGGGACATTGTGACATTTCTACATTGCACAAGAAGCCATTTTCAGGTCTATGGCAAGGGAAGTCACTCTTTAGATGCTCTAGTATGGATTCCATAATAGAACTATAGTACACAGAACAGATATTATATGAGTTTTGCATTCTGTTGTATGGGTATTACATTACTATTAAGAGCTAGGTGCAGATATTGTATTTCATGAGACATTTTATCATGGATATTATTTTTGTATAAAAGACTACAGAGTAACTATTACACTTGTTATGGATGCTAGAGCACTCATCTTCTAAAGACATCCTAGTTGTATGGAAACTATTTTATTTATATTATATGCAATACTGTGATTTATGTAATAGTATTAAAACCTCAAGGCAATTATATCAATTGTACCTGCTAAATTATGAATAATGCATCAATATTAAAGGACACAGGACAGATATTGTAATAGTTTGAAATTTTATACTATAGATATCATATTAGAATTGAGGGCCATACATAAATATTTGTCACTTTTAGAAGTTCAAGTATGCATATCATGTTAGGATTGAAGTCAACATGAAAGTTAATGCATTAATTTAATAATATCTCAGGAATATTCTATTAGTTCAGTGACCACAATGCAGATATTTTATTAGTGTAAAGTTTCATAATATAAATATCATGCTAATACTAATTGCTATAGAGAACCTGTTTACTAGTTTTAGATGTTATGTCAAGGATATTAAATAAACATTAAATGGACACTAAGGATATTATAATCATCTTTAAGGTCCCAGGGAATCTATTGTATTAGTTTAACATAAAATAGTAAGAATTTTTTAGCATTAAGGACCACATGGCAACTATTAGTTTTAGAGGGTACAACAAATTTATCATATTCATTTTAAGGATCCCAAGCCAGTGAGCTATTCTATTATGTTTATATTTTATAGACAGAAAAGTATTTTAGTATGAACAGGGAGAAGCCAGTGATTACAGCAGTTTTGATGCTATAGTATGAATATAATATCAGTATTGAAATAGCAAGAGAGAGTTTATTTTTTATGTGTTGCTAAGGATTGAATCCTGTGCCTCAAATGTGTTAGGCAAGTGCTCTAACAATTATCCACAACCCCAGCCCAAAAGAATAGTTTTTATAGTAGTTTCAGAGACCATTTTCCATATTACATAAATTCAAAAGGACATAGGGAAACTATTAATTTTGAATGCAAAATGATTGATAATATTTTAGTATTAAAACCACAGGGCAACTACTATATTAGTTAAAATGCTAACTAATGTTAATTAATACTGTGAATATTATGTTAATACTAAAGGACAGGGTACATACTAAGGATATTATGTGAGTGCCAGCAGTCACACTGAAGAAATATTTAGTGTCATCAGTCACAGTGAGTGTATTATGTGTCAGTTTCCACAGCAAGAATATTATGTGAGAGTTTGAGGCCAAGTGAGAATATTTTGTTAGTGATGGAGGCCAGTGTGAATGTTCTGTGAGTGTCAGAGACCAGAGTGAAGAGCATTATGTGAGATTCTTGGGTCAGAGTTACAATATTATGTGAGTGTTAGTGGCCAAATGGGGTAGGTTTTGGATTTTGTTTTGCTGAATATTCATGTGTGTAAAAGCATGATACTCATGATGATCTCCATTACCTAAAATGGAATGTTGTGTATGCATACTCAAGACCTTGAAGGCATGTCCAACTAAGCTGATTGCAAATGAATAACTTTGTTCTGTGCTTGCATTTTTTCTGTAATTTACATATTAACTTTAAAAAATAAATGTTATTTTAAAAAAGATATCAAGTGAGGATTATATGTGAGTGTGAGGGTCCACAGGATCAATATTTTGTGCATGTTTTATGCTACAGTGAAGATAGTACATGAGTGTTAGAGGTCAAGGGAAAGGAGTGGTCAGAGACAAGGTAGTATACAGCATCCAAGGGGCACAAATCTTCACTGTTTTTTAAATCACCCATGAAGCATGGATTGGGAAGGGGGAGGCTGAATCTAGTTAGGATTCTGTCATAATTTTCCAGGTAAAAGGCAGTGAGGATGTAAGGCTCTTCACAGTGGGACAGGGTCAGAGGAGATGGATCTGTGTGACTCAGGGAATGCCATTAACAGGACAAGATGATTAACTTGGGGTTGGGAGAAATGGAAGTTGAGTATGAAGAGGGTAAAGGACAGAGTAAGCTCATGGGTAAAGATTTAAGAGTTCATTTGGGATCATGTTGAGTTTGAGAAGGCTGTAGGGCATTTGAATGTAAGTATCCATCTGGAGATGTACAGAAGGAGAGTTTGGGGCTGAAGAGAAGTTAGGGAGTCAATAACATTGGAAGGACAGTTAAAGCCATGGAAGTGGATACAGACACTCTTGGAGAGGGTCTGCAACCCAGGGAACTATGGGCTGGGTGGTCAGAGAAGTTGTGGGATGAGTTGTTGAAAGACTGGTAGTTTGAAATTCTGTGGCTCTCTATGTATGTTACATGAGCTCAGGATACAACAAGTAAAGTGATCCTCACAAAGGGAAGTTATGAAGCATCCAAAACCAGATTAAGGGAAACATAGAACTGAGGCTAAGGATGCTGTCTTCTTTTATCTCCCTGAGACTGTGACTTTTGAATAAATATGCTCTTTTAAGGTAATGATTTGGTGGCAGCACACAGAACCAATGGGGAAGGGAAACCTGAGGCAGTTGAATTGGGTTAGGTAACTGTGTAAGATA
This sequence comes from Sciurus carolinensis, assembly GCF_902686445.1. Classification (NCBI taxonomy): domain Eukaryota; kingdom Metazoa; phylum Chordata; class Mammalia; order Rodentia; family Sciuridae; genus Sciurus; species Sciurus carolinensis. The sequence continues at coordinate 593,664 of NW_025920134.1, forward strand.
CATTCTGCAAAGTGATAGGGGCTTACTACAGAAGGAATGGAAATTAGGGCATACCCAGGAACCTAAATTCCAGGAAGACTCTGAGGCCATGGCATTATGGGTGATGGACAGAGCCCTGAGCACAGCAATCCCACTTTGTTTTAACCTTGTTTGTAGCACCCAAAACATACTTTTACCTCAGCTAGTGTTTGTGGAGGGGATACATGATACAGTTGACAAAAAACAAAGTTTTAAGAAGCAGTGGATGTAGAAAGATAATGATAAGTTCAAGTTTGAGCATGGCCATTGGAAGTGGAGATGCCAGCAGAGTGAAGGGACAGGATGGGACATATCCAGAGTTGTTCATGGCTTCAGTTCATCAAGTACTGATTGATGAGTACTACAGGAGAAATAAAGACTACAGAAAGAGGTAGTAGAAAGATATGTAAATTACCATAAGATGAGGCAGAACATGCTCAATGTTAAGGGGAAAAGTGGTTACACTGTGTTCTAAAGACACAACAGGGAGAGGAGTCCTTCTGGTTGAGGGAATATGAGGAATGTCTACTTTGAGGAGGTGGTATTTTGATAGGCAAAGGGAGGGAGGAGTAGGGAAGAGGGCATCAGAGGACATAATCCTGGCAAAGGGCCTTGGGTAAGGGCCCAGGTGGGGCACATCTGGACAAGACCAACTCACTTTGTTTGACCAAAGTGTGGGCTTTTTAGTTGACTCAGTATTAAGTAGAAAATTGAGTAAAGATGAAAATTGAATTCTGGTAGGAGGGTACTTTCCTTTGCAAATGAATTCCCAGGTGCTTCCTTCCCTGGCAGCCTGCAGGATCAGGAGCCCCCTATGGTCACTTGCTAAAACAAGCATTCTGGGTAGAGGAAGAGAAAGCATGGGTTTTGCTTGTGACTCATTTCTTTTGCACTTTCCCTCAGTCAGACTTGCCTGCCTGGCTCCACAAGACTATGGGGAGAGGTTATAAAAGCTCATACTCTTCCAGAGATTACTCAGTATAGAATTTATAGAAACTTTCCCTTAATAAGTAACCAAATAGTTCTTTAAGGTCACAGGATCCATAGGGAAAACAGAGATGTGTGGGAGGAGTGGGTGATGTCATTTCACAATGTTTATTTGCATACATTATAAAAGGCATTTCAAACGTATTGCACAAGGCAGTGGATTCTGAGGTATTTATCCCTTTGACTGCAAGGTGCAGCATCTCGTGTCCACACAGTTGTATGTACTGATTTTAGACAATGTAAATCTGAATTCTAACTCTTAATTATCACCTTGAGGATTAGAGAGGAATAGGTGTGTATTTATAATCTTGTTTAAGAGAAAAGTATTTGTTTTCTGCTTTTGAAAACTGTCCCTTTTTTTAATACTGGGCATTGAATCCAGGGCACTTTACCACTGAGAGCTACATCCCTTATTCATTATTATTATTGCTATTATTATTATTATTATTATTATTAGTTGTTTTTCTTGTTGTAGTAGTGGTAGTATTGAGACAGGGTCTCACTAAATTGCTTAGGGCCCTGCTAAATTTCAGAGTTTGACCTCAATCTTGTTATCCTTCTGCCTCAGCCTCCCAGTCACTGAGATTACTGACATGTGCAACACCCTGCCAGGCTGAAGACTATCCTTTCAGACTTTGAGAAGCATTCATTGATGAATAAACCAGGAGGTCCCAAACACTCTGGTCATTAAATGTTAATGCAACATACTGTGGTTGGAACCTGGCTCTGAAGTATCATGCAAATACTAGCTCTTGGGTCACCTGAGCTATAGATTTGACCCTGAAGGCACACTAATTAAGTTTTGTCCATCTGTTTCAGAGCAGTAAGTAATTCTCAATATACAGTTGAGACTCTCACCCATAAATAGATGGAGTACAGTTAGTAAGGTTCACTTTTAATTACTAATTTATTTATTCATTCAAACACGTTTACTAAGAACTGGGTGTGAGTGTAGTTGCTACAACTTGTTCAACATTCCTGAGTGCTGGACACTTCTACAGGGTTTAGATGGATCATCTTATTTAACCTTCCCAGCAAACCTGTAATGTAGGTATGGTTTATTCTCCCCATTTTACAGATGTGAAAATTGAAGCACAGAGAGGTTAGGTAGCTTGCTTGATGTTTCCTAGCTGGTAAGCATGGTTCTGAGATTGGAACCATAATAGTAGAGCTCATGCTGAGTTGTTAATCCTCAGCAGTTACCCAGATGGTCCTGGAATACTTGCAAAACTGACTTGCCTGAAACAAATGAGGAGCTTATTCAAAACATGTATTTACCCTAGTAACCTCATAGGTCATTGAATATGTAGGAAATGCCAGAGTCAAATGATTTGGTATAAACTTGTTTACCTTTCAGCATTTCATAGTTTAAAGGGATTTAGATGTTTGTTTCTGTTCCACTGAGCAGAGCAGACCTTTCATTTCAGATTTAAGCCCAAATGCTCTTGATAATTAATGAAACTGCTGAGACTAATTCTAGGGAAAAATAACATGTTGGTGGCCAAAATGATGCAGTCTGAAATGCTGCCACCTTTGCTGTAGTTCCTACACAAAGCACTCTATTGATGCCACAATCCACAGAGGGATCCCTAGTCAGGAAACCTGCAAAACCTACCTTGGGCTGTGGAGTTTGCCTCTGTTGAGAATAAAATCCTACAGATTTAACAGCCAGAGAAGCCTGTTTCTTGTCCTATTTCTGGCTTGTGATCCAGGACTCCTGCTGCATGCATGAAAGCAAATGCCAATGTGGCACTCTCCTGAGAGACTCAGGAGTGTTGGCACTACATCCAACCTGACAAGAATCACTCCATAGAGCCCTCACCATTGCCAGGGTACTGAATTGTCACCAATACCACGTCCAGAATCAAATCTGGAAAACCAGCTAAAAGCTTTTTAAGAATATGTGACAGGGTATATTAACAGCAGATTCTAAGCTATTTCAAGCCTGGTCAATAATGGAAGGTGTGAAGAAATAAATTTAAAATATTATGTGTTCTTTCTGTGTTTATAACCTAAGTAGAGTATCCACTGTAGAAAAACAATTCAAAAAAGAAAAAAAGAAAGAAAGAAAGCCCCTTTCTGTGATCCCATTTTGTCTATTCACTAATTTTTTTTTAATTTAGGAGGGGGAGCAAATTGAAGAGATCTTTTTGACAGAAGTTGCTAAAAATGAGTTTTCCACCAGTATATCAATACCTCTTTCCTTCATAATTTGATATGTATTAGCATTGAAGACAATTAAACTTTTAATTTTGCAGAAATAAGTTGCCCAACTTGCCTAAGATGGTGAGGTGTGCTTCTTGGTCTAGAGGAGGGAATATAACAACTGTGTTGCTCTGTTGATTAGAGTGGAGTCAGGTGAACCTCTATCAACAACTATCTATGTACTTTATTTACCAGACACCAAATGGATTGCTTCTGATTCCTAGTCCACTGTTCTCCAGCATACATTTTGGGAGCAGCTTTAGTCCTGTAGCTACACTGAGTCCTACCAGAATGCAAGGGTCAAATACTCTTTTCCAGGTGAATGATTGGAAATGAACTTATAAACATAGAACTTCTAAGGGATGCCCTTTCTGTCAATCCTGCAGAGGTTTAAGATGGTAGGTTCTGCCTCATATTTGGTAAATATATTGAATTTACAAAGTGTGTTCTTAGGGACCAGGCTGCACATCCTTTTAGAGGTAGACATTTTTATTGAGGCAGAAGTGGTGTACTTATGTCAGCTGTCCATAGGTGCAACAATTAGTTCTTGAAGTGTTTTGTATCCTTTAATTTGACTATGAAAACTGAAAATATTTTTAGGAAAGTATAAAACTTAAGAACAAACTAAATAATCCAGTTACTTCACATACTGATTTACTTGAAATAAATTCAAAAGTGAAAATAGCAACAGTTTTCCCCTACTGGGATAGAAAAGTTAACTGTAAACTTCTAAATTATAATCAAGTTCTTCTTGTTCTGTAATTTAGAAAAAATAGAAAAGAAAAAAGAGTATCCAGGACATTGGGTTAAAAACAATGATGACTTATTTGCTTTATCTTGCAGAACTCTCTGGATTAGGAGGGTATTAATATTCACTTACATGCTAGACTCTTGCAGTAGTATCATTTTCTATCATGTGGATATTGGTAATATTTTCTTTGATATCAAAAAACTGTTCCTCACCCACAAACATTGTTAATCTTTGGATATGTGAGTTTAGGCAGAACAGACCCTAGGGACAGGAATGAAGCATATATAGTCACAGTTCAACCCCCCCCCCGCCTGTTTCTAGTCTTATCTCAACCACCCTGCATCTCATGTCCCCAGTTTGGTTCATTTCAAGCTAATTGCAGTTCTTTGGCTTCCATGCCATTTATCACTTAGCATTTTGCCTGTTGGTCTGGCAAATTTAAGTATACTGTGGGCCCTCAAGACTAGATATGCATCCTGTTCCCCATGGTGTCTCACAACATCTAGCTTGTTGATTAGTGTACAACAAATGTCAGAAATGATCAGTGACTCCCTAAATGATAAGATGCCAAAGAATTCATAAAGAGATATCAACAAAAGGTAAGTGTTGAAAAAAGATCATATATGTTTACATTTTGATTTGGTCATTTTGCTTATCAAAATTATATATGCCAAGTACCATCTCTGTGCCAGAAGCCTGATGTGCATGATGAGATTGAGGGTCTCATTGGAAGAATGATAAGCTAAAGTGATTCTAATTGCTGTCTTACTTCTCTGGCTTAATACTGGAGTTAGGGTATCATGATGTGACTATGTCCTGGAAGCAATTGTGTTTCTTTCTTTCCTCTGACTCTTATTCCTATCATATAAAATCAAGATTTAGTCACACACACAGCAATGCATTGATTTTTAACCATTTTAATTTAGGAGGGAAGTAAAAACTAATAATAGTAATTAAAATTAGCAATGAGCAAATCTAGTACTTTAAAAAAGCTTTAGCCTGGGCATCCTAATATTTTGGTGGGAGATAAAAGGCATCATTGTCTGAAAGGCTCAAGGATTGAACAGCAGAACTCTGGGAATGAGTAGGGCAGAAAGGCATAATGTGACTACAGTGAGCTCCTGGGGGCAGGACTCAGAGCTTCTGTGGAATTCATTAAGAATTTGTGGACAATGAACAGTCTTTCATTCCCCTCCTTATTGGAAATTCTGCCACATGATTGAAATATAGTTTGGTGATATCTGAGGAAATCATTGGGGAATGACTGGAACTATGCTAATTTGCTCATCCAGTATTGCCAACAGTAAGTATTATTCTATACATTATCTGGATCTCTGGGAGTTGGGATGTTTATATCCAGTGGTTCTGAAAATTAGCATCCAGTCACCTGGATGGTGTGTTAAAAATTTCTGAGTTCTTAGGTCTTAGATAGGGTCTGACATAAATGTTTCATTCAAGTGCCTAATAAGGTTCTTGATCCAAGGGTGATACTTTGATAACCACTGAAGGCCAGTGGTTACTAGCTTACATTTAGAAATTTGCAGAATTGCATTGTGTGTAGTGAAGAGTGGTATTGGTGATTGGCCCAGGGCACTCCACCACTGAGCTTCATCCTCAACCATTATATTTTGAGACAGGGCCTTGTTAAGTTGCTGAGGCTGGCCTCGAATTTGTGATCCTCTTGCTTCAGCCCTGAGTTAGTAGAATTACAGCCCAGTTCCACCATGCCTGGTTTTAGTACTGCATTTAAAGGCTACTTTTTTAAGAGTTTCAATTTTAATTTCACCAAATAGACCTGTTGTTTCTCTTAGTGCAATTCAAAAGGCAGCCCCCCCCAAAAAAATAAATAATACAACTAAGTGTGGATGACTGACTGGTTATATGCTCTTGTGCGCTCTTTTTCTGGTTGGATCATGAAACTAAGTGAAAACAATTATGCACCCTTTAAAATATTATTACTCTTCCAATGAAAATGGTAGTTGACCATAGCAATTTTTCAAAAGATAAATATGAAAACATGGTAATAGAAAGATTTTCTGAATCTAGACATTGAAATTGATGGATTTTCAGCATTCAGATTATGATTCTGTTCCTTCTAAACTTATAAAAGTAATCTCCTTTCAAAATAACAATCTCTTTCACATATGCTATTATTGTACTGGCAAAGAAAAAAATAGGCTTGGCCTACAACAAACTTTAAGTGATGCTGGTAGGCTTCCTGTTGTGATCTTTACAAAGGTAATTTGGAATTCTGAGGACAGCTGACAGAGCGGAGGAGTTTCTGCACATGATCATTCATGTACATCACTGTTCATTCTTATACAATTATTATAGCAGGCTATAGCATATATTAAAGAATTCCAAAATAGGAGAAAAGGCACTAGATGTTGTGGAAGAGGTGTGTCTTCAAACTGAGATATATTTTAGTAGAAAGATAGATGCCAAAACACTGTGCTAAGTGTTGAATGTCAAGGACCCAGATTTACAAATAAAGTGAGAAGTCTTCTTCAATTGGATAACTTGGCATTTTGAGCTTACATGTCTGTTCCACTCTAACTTTTTAAACAGATTTTTATCAAATTTGAAATGCACAAAATAGCTACAGATATATGTTAAAATCTGGTGGAGCTAGTTAAGTTTACATTTGAGACTGTGCTGAAATTTTTAGTTTGACAAATATAAGCCAGTAAATATTTGCAGGGCTCTGCAGCAGGAACTGTAAGAGATATACAACATGTGAATAACAGGGAGTAAACAAAGTGAGCAGGGACTGAGGGACTGAGTGTTTCTTTGCATCCAGGGACTGCACAGATTCTGAGGAAGAAGTCCTGTCTGAACTGAGTTGGGAGAAGGGACAGGATTTTGATAGAGAGCAAAGCATAGTTTAGGACATAATAAATCTGCCTGGTTAGGATACAGAAAGTATATTCAGGAAGAGACCTGGTGATAGATAAAGTCTGAAAAGGAGGCATGGACTATAAATAGTTTCACCTTAATCTGCTATTATACCTTCAGGCATGATATCCATGTGATGAAAGAACTCAATAGAAAGTGGAAGGAACAGGGAGATAGGAGAAAGTTATTACACTACTTAAAACACTGAAGGGACAGTTGAGATAGGAATCAATTTGGAGGCAATATTGAGAAGAACTTGAGTTTGGTTTGAGGAGGAAATAGGTAGAAAAATGTGGAAGAGGCAAACCAACTAAGTGACTACAAGACTGGCAATATTTTAGTAACAATAGCTAATATTCATTGAGGATTTCCTGTGTGCAAGACAGTTTGGTCCACTCATCATGGCTTTTCATTTAATTCTTCCCGTAGTTCTGTTGTAAAGATGAGGAAACTAAGGCACAGAGACATTGCATAATTTACCCAAAATTACACACTAATAAATGGCAGAACCTGATTCAAATTTAGTTTGTATTCCTAACCACTACTCTCACTGACTTAGAGAACCAGGGAAGAGCAGCTTTCTTGCAAAAGAAGGATTGTCTGGGGAAGTTTAAACTGGAAATGGTTCTCACGTCCAGGTATGGCTATGGAGAAGAGTAGACTGAGGACAGAAGTCTGGCCTATGCTGCAATGTAAAAAGAACTCTGGTCCCCCTCCTCTGCCTCCCACACCAAACTCCCCACACAGGGCACAGATCAGGAACTGATCTGTCTTTCTATCAAGCACATTTTCCTTTTGGTATTTTAAAGCTGCCCTGGGTTATCTCAGGCCAGTTATTCCAAAAATTCTTCTGACACTACAGGATTGTTTTGTCCACTCCTACTCTATATGTTAGATGCTGAAGGACAGGAAATGGAAGGGAATAAAAATTCTGGGATAAATGGGGTCAAACCTGGAGTGCTGGACTCCAGCTTTGCTGGCAGGTTCTGCCAGAAATGTGTCCCTAACATTAGCCAATTTCTGGATCTTGTAGGATCTCTTATATTCAATATAATTTGTACTTTTATTACTACCATTTCTATTAAATACTCATTATGTGAAGTAGAAATGGAGGGCTGTAGAAAAGAGCCAATAAAAAGAACTGAGAAACATGCCAGTGAAGACAGGCTAATTGAGAATTGTGACAATTGAGTCACAGAAAGAGTTAGGGACAGAAATCAGTGATCTCTTTTAAAACATCAGACAAGACTAATAAAACCAAAAGGAATACTTTTGAAAATATCAACAATATGGATAAAAACCTCAAACAGAAAATTAAAAAAAACCACTAACAATAAAAATTCAAGACCTGCTCTCTCCAGGGTTCACTCCAAGTCAATGAGAATACTGGTTAGGAGCATAAATAAAATAGTATAAAGTATATGTGAAGAACTTGAAAACACAGTTGAAGTGGATAACATTTTAGAAAAAATTAAAATTTTAAAGCACTGGGAAAGAAACAGAACCTTGACTATACCAATAACCATTGAAAAAAATGAACCAGTAATTAAGACACACCTTAAGCCCTGACAAAGTAAGAAGTTGGGCAATTTAGTACAACTAAATTTCATTCAGATCTTAAAATTAGGTGTAACTGTGACTTAATGTAATCAGAACTTTAACTGTCTGCTCATTTGTAAAATGGAGATAATTAAACTTACTTTGTAGTCCCTAGACATCAAATGAAATGACAGCCCTTGATAAGCAAGAAAGCACAGATGTAAATAAGTTACTGAAATAATCTGAAATGTATTTACTTGTTCTACAAATATTTATTGTACTTCTAACAGTTGCCAAGCTCTTTAGTTGGATATTTAGTGCAGAAGATTAATATTTAAACTTACTCTGGCCTAAATAGAAATTAAGCTACAAGACAGTATAGAAAATCATTTTGACACATATCATCCTAGGCAATAAAATATCTAGGAGCAGACAGTAAGGTATTAACAGGAAGCCTTTACTTCAGTTTTTTCAGTTGGGAGCTCAGATGTTGGATTTGCTTCAGACCTGACACTTGTCACTAAAACAGATTCCTTTTTATCCTGCTGTTTATCATCTTAGTTGCTATCAATACAGAAATTAACTTTACACTAAGGTTTTTTTCTTATGAGTCATCTTTCTAATAAGTTTGATATTATGTATCAACAAAAATATTTTTCAGGGTTTAGGGTTATAGCTCAGTTGTAGAGGGCTTGTCTAGCATGTGTGGGGCATTAGACTCGATTCTTTGCACCACATATGAACAAATAAAGGTCCACTGACCACTAAAACAAAAAAATAAACTACTTGTGCACAATGAATGTAATGCATTCTGCCATCATGTATAACTAAACAGAACAAACAAAATATTAAAAAATACTTTTTCAAATCTAAAAGAGATATTTCTTCTAAATACTTCAAGATATACAATCCTCATTTTTAGTTTACTGAGAAACATCTTTGTAGTGCTCTGGAAAACTGATGACAAATTCCAAAATATAGTATTCAAAATATAGTATTAGAAATTACTGATTTATAAAGAGTCTGATTTAAAAGTTTTCTCAATATTTAAAGCAGATCAGCATTCCTAGATATCCTAGAACCTTTCAAAAACAGTATTTGAATATGCTTTAGTAACATTTAAATTATGTACTTTATTCTAGTAGCCTGTCACAAAGAACAATTAAGGACATTTTATGGGGTTTATTCTTCTGTGCTCTAGGTAATCTTGCAATTTTCATCTGTAAATTATTCTATAAAATGAATTGGCAATTGATCCATCACAGGGGTGATGAGAGAACCAAATCATTGTTGTCCATTTGGTAACGTAAGAAACCCCATTTTTTCCCAGTGGATTTTTTAATAATTATTTTAATTTATCCCCTGGAGTTCCCCACACTGCTTAACAGTCACATATCAGTGACAATCCCCAGTCTGGACAGAGCTGCTTCTCCAGTACTGCTTTCTTTGAGCTCTCAGAAATCCTGATGATGTCTGACTGCAATTAAGGGCTCATTAACTGATCAAGTTTGTCCCTCTGGGCTACATTACCTGTGTCATAAGAAGGACATTGTGAAATTCTCTGTCCATTTGTTTTGCACATTTTATAACATGGATAGTTTACATTTATGTTAGCATTTTAAAAACTGTTTTTATATATTCAATTATATATGAAAATCCATGTTGCATTAAGTGAATTTTAATGTTACTGTTTTTATATGCTCTTAGCTCTTAAGCATTGAACACTGTTGACAGTGAAGAACTTTTCTTAACTTTTTCAGTGGAACTAATAAGGATGTGAACATTTTTCTCTTTTTATTCTGCATATACTGAACTGTGCTTGTATACACACTATAACCAGCTGTGCCTTCCTTTGCATTCAGTTTTATGTAAATAATTTATATACTTTTAGTATTAAAAGAAAATGTTTGAAAGACAAAAATTAGTATCAAAGAACTCTTTTTGAAAAATTTCATTATATTTCACAAGTAGGCAAAAGATGAAAGCATATTTATATCTCTTTTTCCTTTTAGCTTTCAATTGTAAAAGAATTGCCTTAGAATCATTTTCAATTGAAATTCAATAAATGTAATGTCCAAGAAACATTTTTAAAAGAGTAAACTAAACCATATTTAGACAATAAACATTCATAAAAGAAAATGTTCTCAAGAGCCCTTTTTAAAAATTTGAAGCCACTTAGATGTTCATATCTTTTTTCCTCCCTAAAAAAAATCTGAAATGAAAAGTTACCAGTCCATTGCATCCAGAATGCTCTACTTTCTAGGTGAGAATATTCTTATTTCAAAAGATTAACCCTGATTCTTCCTATATAAAATGACACCCACCTGATATATTTAATGTATCAATAGGAGTTGGGTTTCTATAAATACCTGGAACCATAATTAACTTTTAAAAATCTAATATTTTGAAAACTCACTGCTGATGAACTCAAACACCAAGAAGCAATTTTGTAGCAACTTTGTGAAACTAGTCACAATTTTTGATGTATCAAAAATGTACTGCAATACAAATATAGAACTAGGAAATGAAGGCATTGCTTGTGGAAAACTGAGACATAATAAACTGCTTCATATTTTAGTAAATTGATAGTCAAAATGGAAGAAAACTTGGATACGTTGCAAAAATTCTTCAGGAACCACATCACTGTGAACTACTTGCAGATATGACAAAGAAATTAATTTCTGTTGTGTAGATTAGAACAGTAATAAAAGAAACATTTTCTGTTGTGTAAAAATAAATTCACTATGCACCTTTCCAGTGGCACCAAACATATACAAGAAGCCAGAATGTTCCAAAGTAGATAAATGAACTAGAAAATGCCCATTTAAGATTATGTTAACTGTAATCCTTAACTGCAAAGTAACAGAAACCAACTTAAAATGTGACTAAATCACAGATCTAAACCAGGCATTAAATGGCAGAGATTATGAAAAGGCTAGAAATTGAACTTTATGAAAATATATTTCTTGAATTTTCAAAAACTGAAATTAGGTTCAGTTAGAAATTCAGATTTTCAATTGGAATCAAGCTTCTCTCTGTTGTGTGGAGGCACAGGCTTTTATGGGGAAAAAAAAAAACACTCCAGGAAACTGTAACTGTAAAGCAATGGAACTGGCTCCAAAATCCACAAACAGACACTACTGGTACTCCCTCATAGGCTAATTCTTTACTTAAATAAAATATTCTGGTTCAGGGAACTGTCAATTACTGAAAATGAAATATGTGAACTAGAAAAACTGAAAGGGGCCATTGAGAATGCTTCGCTCCACCTGTTTTTTGATCAGTACAGGTTTGCAGAAGCTGAGAGTTTCCTGGGGCCACTGAAATCATTGAAGGTAGAACAGTTATGGGCATTCCAATTTCATTTCCCCAATGCCTAGCTGTAATTAACTATTGGTCCAAAACCGTTAGTTAAAAAACATCATTAAAAATTATAGGATAAGGGCTGAGGTTATAGCTCAGTGGTAGAGCACTTGCCTAGCATGTGTGAAGCACTGGGTTCAAATCTCAGCACCACATGTAAATAAAATAGAGGTCAACTGACAACTAATTTTAAAAAACTGTGTGATAAAAGAACACATACAAAATGCAAGATTCTTATAGAGAAACTAAAATAAGTCAATGAGCAAGAATTTCAATTAATTTTTTCAGGTACTTTTTTTTCTTTTTAAAATTTGTTTCATTGTACACAAATGGAATATAACTATTGTTTTCTGGTTGTTTATGAACTAGAGTCATAACATTTGCATACTCATACATGCACATTGGGTAATGATGTTTGTCTCATTCTATTATCTTTCCTTCCTGCTTCCTCCCCATCCCTCATTTCCATCTAAACAATCCATCCTTCTTCCATTCATCCCTTACATCCCCATGTCCCCATAATGTATCATGAACCACTTACCAGAGAAATCATTTGGCCTTTGTTTTTTTGGGATTGACTTATTTCACTTAACATGATATTCTCCAACTCCATCCTTTTACCTGCAAATACAATTTTAATCTTCTTTATGGCTGAATAATATTCCATTGTGTATATGTACCACAGTTTGTTTATTCATACTCAAGAGGAGGGAAGACAAGGTGAAGAAGAATAAGTTGTTATGTTGAAAAGCCAGTAGAAGGAGTTAAAAGAGAGAAAAGTGGCTGTTTCTTGGAGAATGGAGAGTAGAGGGCACAGGATGGGCACATAATTATTTTAAAATAAAAACAAAATTAAGAATGCAAGATAAATAGGAAGGACTGGGGTGGAGCACTTGCCTATCATGTGCAAGGTCTCAGGTTCCAGACCCAGCAACACACACACACACACACACACACACACACACACAGATACACACACACACAGTAGGTAGGGAATAAGCTGGAGAATCAAACCTCAGAGAGTAAATCCTTAGGTGCAACAGCAATCATCGGAAGTTGGAGAAAGAAGATGGCAGAACAGAGTCCACCTAGATAGCCCAAAGTAATACACTGACCAGGGCACTGAAAAGAAAAGCTGTTGAAATGCAGAGCAAACTGTGTGAGGAGATGCAAGGCAGGATGTCTTAACACCTTGCTCTAGGCTCACTATAACAGACTTGCATATTTTTACTACCTACTGGATTGGACACTGTTATTCATTTTGTACACAACCACCACATTTGATTTTCCCAAACACCAATTCCCACATGGGACAGCATCTTTCCCTGGATACAGGGAGAAGTGAATCTGGGCACTTCTTACTGTCAAACAGCATAGGCAGGAGAAATCTCATTTTTTTCACCCCCATACTTGCTACAACATGTTCATATACTCAAGAACATCTCCACAGGTAGGACACAGGCCTATACATAACAACTGCCCTAGGATCTGCTCCTACATCTTCCCTTTGGGAGTAACTTGGGGAGTTCAGGGATTCTGAAGCTGTCCTAGCCATAAAACCCAGTCTCTTCCCCTTCCACCATTTTTGTTGCTGATTTCCACACCCATTCTCACCCATGTTTTCTGAAACACTGGTTTCCATTACTCAAGGTACCAGAAAGTCTAATTCATTTTCTGTAAGCATCCCTTTTGTCATATTAATGGCAAAAATAAGATTATGCTTGACACCTCAAGGGAGAGCTCAAAGGGTTCAAGAAAGAAGAATACCAAAGCCAGTCACTGGAGAGTGTGGAAATATAAGGCAACAATTCAACATGTTAAGAGTGATGACTATGCAGATATAAGATTATATGACCAATGTGATTCTATATCATGTACAACCAGAAGAATGAGAAGTTATATTCCATTTATGTATGATGTGTCAAAATGCATTATACTCTCATATATAACTAATTAGAACAAATTTTTAAAAGTGACTGGATCTGAAGGTGATCCTTTACATCCCAAACTTGAAACAACAGAATTGAGACTCTGAGGCTACAGCAAAAAATCCTCCAGATTGCCACCCCAGTTTACCCACAGATGAGAACAGTAAAGAACATCTTGCCTGGGCAGTGGGCAGCTGATGCAAAGCTGTACTGAGATGACAAAGAATGATACCATGCTGAACAGTGGACACCAAGCTGCTGCCAGGGAGGAAGTGCTGGCAAAGGTAAGCTAACCATCACTGCAATATACTGAAAGCCAGCAAATGTTCCGTGGTGTCCACTATTGCTGTCCTCCTGGGATGGTGCTCTGGGGTCCTGGCCCTGGACTTCCTTCCACCTGTCATCCCACTGATTCAGGAGATTGAGGCAGGAAGATGTGAGTTCAAAGTCAGCCTTAGCAATTTAGCATGGTCCTAAGCAACTTAGCAAGACCCAGTCTCAATCAATTGATCAATAGGGCTGTGGACACAGCTTAGTGGCTAAGCGCCCCTGGGTTCCATCCCTGGTACCAAAAATATAAAAATAAAAATAAAATAAAAAGGGCTGGGGGTGTTGCTCAGCAGTGAATCCCCTCTGTGTTCCCTCCTTGGGAAACTCCTCTGTTTCTTTTTCAACCTCACCCAGGCCCTCAGAATTCCCATTCTGTCAGAGGGAAAATAGGGAGTGGTTATTCTGGACCTCTGGTAGTGACAGGTACAGGAATCACTGCTGGAGACAGACATGGGGTAGAATGGTGGTGGGGCCTGGGGTAATGGTGGATTCTGGCTCAAATAATAGAATAGGATTAGGATTATCTGCCAAAGGCAGGGCAGAGTCACCAGAGGTATCACCTGGGGCATGGTTCAGGTTAAGAAACCTGATCGGTACCAGGAGTGAGAGGGGTATCTACCCCCATTGCTTCTAGCACTGCATATAAGAAAAAAAAATGACCAGCACAGCACAATGACCCACACCTGACTGTCATCCCAGTGACTCAGGAGGCTGAGGCAGGATAGCAAGATTGCAAATGCAAGGGCATTCTCAGCAAGTTAGTGAGACCCCATGCAACTTAAAGAGACCCTGACTCAAAGTAAACAATAAGGACTGAAGACGTGCCTCAGTGGTTGTTCATCCCTGAGTTCAATCCTTGGTGCAAAAATTGGATTAAGGAGACTGCAGAATATGGCAGATTGGAACTGGAGAGTGATTACCCATCTCTCCACAGCACAAAGAACACTGGGAAGAATCAACTGATCTAGCAGGTAGGTGACAAAACAAATGCTCTAAACTCTAATATTTCAAAGTCTGAGACCTGGAGATGCTAGAAGATCCAGTATTAAAAAAAAAAAAGGCAGAGTTCCATAACCCCAAACCCATGCCAAGTTGGGGAAGGGACAGGGGCAACACAGAGAGAAAGAGGGAGCAGAAAAGTACATAATCTTACCTCCTTCACAACATCTGAAAGGAAAAAAAGAGCATACTAAAACACGATAGTAGCAGCAGTGTTCTTGAAGCAGACAAAGCCATTTAAAACCAAACTGAGCAGAAAGCTGTGGCAGGTTCTGCACTCATCTTGTGAAGCACAGACCTGAGCAGTCACCCTTTAAATCATCCCAGCATATCCCCCTCTTTAGACAACAGCACATTAAACCAGAGGAGGCATCACTGCTGTGGATCTCTTGAGACTCAGTCTAGAAAGAAATTAAGAGGGATCTCTACTAGGGAAAATTACCTGAAACCCCATCCCTTCACCATGAATAAGGACAAAAGGATGGAGAGTACCCAGCCCTGAAAGTGTGAACCCAGTGCTCCACACAGTCTCCTCAGGCCCAGGAAGGCACAAAATGGTTGTCTGTGTGGAGGCAGAAGTCAGATCTCAGATACAAGTGGAAGACCGTTCTGGCCCTGAACAGAGGAAAGGAAAACTCTCAGAACTGCTGCTTCCACTGGCCACTGATGCTAGAGGGAGGTGGGGTGGGAATTTGCCCCAGATCTAGAGGGACTATACCTCTAATTGTAACCACTGTCTGGGTGGAGTCTGTCCTTGAGGAAAGTTGTCTGGATATCCAGTTGCACAGAGGGACTAGCCACAGATTGTAGCAGCATCTTGCAAACAGCCAGGAATAGAAATTGCTTTGTCCTGTAATGTTTAATGGAAAGGTGCCTGGATCATGATCACAACCAGTGGAAGGTTTGTCAGTGTGGAAATCTGCCTGGATCCCAGGCAGCTGAGAGCCACAGCACCCAGCCTGACCCATAGCCACAGGTAGTGAGTGTCTTTGCACTTGCTGGACCCTGACTCAGTCAGACTGAGCAAAGGGAACCAGTGTCCACAATCCACACCCTGGGGCACTAGAAGCTGGAACCCAGGTGAACACACTGAGTCATTTTACTCAGCAGTAAGGATGGGACCCCCAGTGAGCTGGGTCAACCAAGGAGAATTTTTTTGCCCCACAGTTCATCTGCCAAGAATTCACAATCACAGGACATATGCTAGGCCCTACACCACATGAGAAGTATCTGTGGTGGTAAATAGGTACATGCTGATCCATACAATCACAGGGACACACCAGAGCCTACATGTTAAATTCTGACACATAAATGGAACAGCCAAGTAGAACAATGCACCCTCCAAGAAGTCAGTTGCAGGCTTCTGAGCCAACAAATCAGAGGATGGGAGCTCCTTAGAAACTAGGGGAGCAGTTCCTGTGCCCCAGAATCTCTGGAGGTATCCAGGATCAAAGAATGATGGACATCTTCCCAAAGTTTATTAAAACCCAACAAGAATTTTCTTCACCTTGGTATGGTTTACTATAAGCAAATTTAACACCAAATTTGATCTTATGTATCACTCCTTATCTTGATTGATGTTTGTTACTCTAATAACCAACATTGTATCTTCAACACATTTGAATGCATTTCTTCTAAAGTTTTAAGGCATTAAGTAGAATCACTGTGCTTTCTCAGCTCTGGTTTATATTTGCTCCTCTTACCCCCATTCTCCCTCTTACATGATATACCTGCTAAGTCTCAAATTCCCCACATCCATCTTTTTCCTTTTTACCTGGATGTATATTATTGTTTTCTATCTTTTCTTTGTTGTGTCTCCCTCTTTTTCTTAATCTTTCTCTCTTCCCCCTCAACCACCATAGAATATTATAGCAAATTTACTACATGCAAGAACTAATTTTTTGAACTATTCCAGTAATTTACAATAAGTTTATAGCTGAATTAG
Source organism: Sciurus carolinensis (assembly GCF_902686445.1). NCBI lineage: Eukaryota > Metazoa > Chordata > Mammalia > Rodentia > Sciuridae > Sciurus > Sciurus carolinensis. The sequence goes on from NW_025920134.1 coordinate 610,624, forward strand.
AGGAACTGGTGAGCACTATATCAGTTAACATCAAAAAACAAACAATCCAACCAATAATGGAAAAATGAACATAACACACATATCTCAAAAGAAGAAATATTAATGGTCAACAAATCTATGAAAAAAGTTCAACATCTCTAACAACTAGGGAAATGCAAATTAAAACCACTTTGATATTTTTTTTTTACTCAGTCAGATTGGCAATCATCAAGAATACAAATAAAGCCAAGTGTGGTAATGCATGTCTGTAATCTCAGCAGCTCAGGTGGCTGAGGCAGGAGGATCATGAGTTCCAAGCCAGCCTCAGCAACTTAGGGAGGTCCTAAACTAATCAGCAAGACCCTGTCTCTAAATAATGTATAAAAAGTGGCATGGGATGTGGTTCAGTGGTAAAGTCCCTGGTTCAATCCTTGGTACCAAAAAATACAAATAATAATAAAATAATAAATGTTGGTGAGGGTTGGGGAGAAAAAGTACATTCACACATTGTTGGTGAGACTGAAAACTAATGCAACCAATCTGAAAGGCAGTATGAAGATTCCTCAAAAAATCTAGAAATGGAATCACCATATGATCCAGCTATTCCACTCCTCCATTTATTTCAAAACAGCACACTATAGGAATGCAGCTCCATCAATATTTACAGCAGTACAATTTACATGGTCAAGATATGGAACCAAAGAAGTCCTCAACAGATTAATGGATAAATAAAATGGGGTATATACACACAATGGAATATTACTTATCCATAAAGAAAAATAAAATTATGGCATCTTCCAGTAAATGAATGGAACTATAGCCTATAATACTAAGTCAAATAAGCCAGCTGACACAGTAGCACATTCCTTTAATCCCAGCAGTTTGGGAGGCTGAGGCAGGAAGATTTCAAGTTCAAAGCCACCTTCAGAAACTTAACAAAACCATGAGAAATTTAGCAAGACTTTGCCTTTATATAAAATATAAAACAGGGTTGGGAATGTCTTTCACTGGTTAATCACCCATGGGATAAATTACTGGTACAAAGAAAAGAAAAGAAAACAGAAAAAGAAAGAAAAGAAAAAAGAAAGTAAGAAGAAAGAAAGAAAAGGAATAAGCCATACCCAGAACCAGAAAGTCAAAAGTTGAATGTTTTCTCTGATATGACAGAAGCTAATCTAAACTAAGGGGGAAAAGAGACAAGAAATGGGGTTATTTCATTAAAATAAGAGAAAGATCAGTGGAGTAGAAGGGAAGTGAAGAGTGATGAGATAAGGGGGAAACAGTGAAATGAGTCTGATCTAACTTTCCCATACACATAAATGAATACACTCCAGGGAATCTCACCATTATGTATTTCCCCAAGACAATATTTTTTATAAAGTAAGTAAATAGCAGAGAGATCAGTAGATTAAAGGAATGAGAACTGGGGTAGGGAGGAAGGGGTAGGAAAATGGAAATAATATGTATTGAATTAGAGCAAATTATACTCCATGGTTTTATAATATGGTTAAAATAAATCCTACTTCAATGTATAACTAAAATAAACCAGCAAAAAAATTGAACTAAGAAAGTTTTTGAAAGTTACAACACATGGAGTAGGGTTTGGCTGAGTGGTGGAGCATTGGCTACCATGCACAAGACCCGGGGCTCCATCCCCAGCACTGCACACACACACAGTTACAGCATACAAGGAAAATGGAAAATAAACAAAGACCCCCATAGATGAAGAAGGAAGAGCAAGAGAAGACCTGAGAGGAATGAGGACTTGGAGGAGCATCATGAATGCAGGTTCTATGGGGGCCATGGAAGTGAAGCAGAGCACAGACTTCAAAGGATGCTAGAATGTGCTTAGAAGGCACAGAGAGGATGTGAAGGCAACCAAAAGGTTAAAAAGACAGGGAAGAAATTGGAGCTACAGTTGTTGAATTTAAGTATATGGTACTTACAAATGCATGTGTGTGCATATGTATACACATATATGTTGGGGGCTATGCCATGCGGATGGCGCCGGGATGGCACCTGGCAGCTAGTCAGAGGTTTCTTTGATCACATCAGTGGTGAGGAGGTTGATTAACATTAGCACACCCAGGTGATTTGTCACTGGCCATATTCAATTAAGTCCACACACACAACAAGTGCACAGGTGTTCCCCGAGTGCTCCTTGTTTTGACCTTTACCATGATTGGGCAGCTAGCTCCTCACCTAATCTTTGCATAATTGGCATCAGCCCTATCCTTCACCTCCTGGAGGGGATATAAGCTGGCTCTCCTCGAGCGCTGGGGTTCAAAGTTCGAGGCCCCAGGTTTGAGGTTGAAGGTTCCAGGTTTGAAGTTCCAGTCCCCGGGTTTCCTGAATCTACAATAAACCATTCTGAATTCAGAAGCCTTGCTATTCATTTGTCTCCTGTGCCAAATTGACTCCGCTGGACGGTGTCAAGTGGTGGCCCGTACGGGGAATTCTGAGTTGGTCTCCCTTCCCAAGAATTCAAATGGTGAGTATCAAGGTAAGCTGCAGCCCCTGTTTCTAAGGCAGTTAGATGCTCAAGATAGCTGGCCAGGTAGTGAAGTTCAAAAGTGTGTTCATTTTGTGTAGTTTGTGTGTATGTCAAATTCAAGAGTCTTGCTCTAAGTAGCGAGGCAAGCTGAGGTCCTGTCTCTCTGAGGCAGTTAGGTGCTCAGTGTAGCTGGTCAGGAAAGCTGAGCCCCTGTCTCTCTCTGGGGCAGTTAGGTGCTCAGGTAAGCTGAGACCCTGTCTCTAGGGCAGTTAACCCCTGTCCCTAGGGCAGTTAGGTACTCAGGTAAGCTGAGGCCCTGTCTTTCTAAGGCAGTTAGGCACTCAGGATAGCTGGCCAAGTGATGAAATATAAAGGAGCTCCGGAGTGCATGTATTTAGTGTTGTTTGTGTGTTTGTACTACTGTTAGTGTGGTCTTTGTTTGTCCTGTATCAAATTTATTTATTAGTAAAAGATGGGTTCTGAAATATCACAAAATCAGTCTGAAGGAATAATTCAAAAAGGCATGGGAAATATATTACAAGAAAGAGAAGAAGTGCTAGAAGAGATTGAGGAGGAAGGAGATACTGGGGAGGAATGAGAAGATAGGCGAGTTAATGTTGCAGAGCTGCTAAAAGGCAGAAAAGATCATGAGATACCTACCCCCTTAGTTCCCCCTTATGATAAAAGGTGGGAGGACCCGACATTTTGTGGACACTCTTGTTGGACTTGTTGTGGTGAAGTCCCAAGTGATACTGGGGATCACTGGGACCCTGTGGAAGGCCCATTAAGACTGTCCTGCCCAGACTTGGTGGATGGTCAGGGGCAGCGATTTCATCAGGCCCTAGAATTTAAAACAGTAAAAATTCTTAAAGAGGCAGTTGCTACTTATGGGCCCAAACCTCCGTTTACCGTGAGTATGGTGGAATCCATTGCAACACTTAATCTGACTCCTAGTGATTGGGTGAGTATGTGTCAAGCAGTTTTGCATGGTGGACAATATTTAATGTGGAAAGTAACCAATCAAGAGCTCTGTGCAGAGATGGCTCGTAGAAACATAGCGGCAGGTTTCCATCAACAAAACCTGGATATGTTGCTGGGACAAGGACCATACGCTGAACAACAGCAACAAATTACGTATGATCCAGCGTTCTATCTTCAGATAGTTACTGCCACTGTTAGAGTGTGGAAAATGTTACAAGGTCATGGGGACTTGCAAGGGCAATTATCCAAGGTTATACAGGGCTGAAATGAACCATATGCAGAGTTTGTAGACCATCTGTTACAAACAGCAGGCAGAGTGTTTGGGGATTCAGAACAAGCAATGCCTTTAATAAAACAGTTAGCATATGAACAAGCTAATAAATGGTGCAGGGAAGCAATTAGGCCATGGAAAAATAAGGATCTCAAAACCTATTTAAAAATATGCAGAGATATTAATGAGTCAGTTATACAGGGTCAAGTACTAGCAGCTGCTGTCACTCAAGGAGTAGCTCAAGCTATAGGGCCAAACCCAAAAGCTGTTTTTCATGTGGACAGCCAGGACATTTTAAAAGGGACTGTCCAAACCCAAGTCATAGTACATACAAAAAAATACCCGGTGTATGTCCAAAATGTAAAAAAGGAAAATATTGGGCAAGTGAATGTAAGTTTGTAATTGACATTAAAGGAAGACCACTCCCACAAAATGAGATGAGGGGCCCTCGGGCTTGGGCCCCACAAATATTTGGAGCCCTGAAGGAAGGACAGCCAGCGGCGGATCCCATCAGAATGATCCCTCGAACCCATTATTCATTAATTTCCTCATCAGACATACAACAGGAAGCACAGGATTGGACATCTGTGCTGCCACCAGAGTAGTACTAACTCCAGAAATGGGGGTTCAATTAATACCTATGGGTATCTATGGGCCTCTTAAATTGGGGACAGTATGTTTACTATTAGGATGCAGTTCTGCTGCCCTAAGAGGATTCCATATAACACCAGGAGTAATTGATCCAGATTATGAGGGAGAGATAAAAATAATGGTCAGTTCCCCAAAAGATATTTCTGTTATAAATCAGGGGGATAAAATAGCACAAATACTGGTGATACCCAGTGAACATGACAAATATTTAGCAAAAAGGAATAAAAGAATAAATCGGGGTTTGGATCCATGGGGGAACCTATGACCATTCTTGCCTTAGATCTAAACACTCACCACATGTATACTATAAGAATAAATGACAAGAATTTAATGGGCTATTAGACACTGGAGCTGACCTTAGTATCATAACATTGACCCAATGGTCAAAAGATTGGTCTCTTCAAAAGACTGATGAGGTTTGGGGGTTGCCTCAAACCCACCCCGGAGTTCACAGTTGTTGAAATGGACAGATACAGAAGGAAATTATGGTACTTTCCAGCCCTATGTTTTAAGAGATTTACCTGTTAATTTATGGGAGAGAGACATATTAAGACAATTACAGATCAAGTTGACTAATGAACATATGCATATTAACCCAATAGCTTGTAATATCATGGTGAACCAGGGATTCATACCTGTAAGGGGACTGAGAGCACATTCACAGGTAATAACTGAACCCATCCAAGTTATGAGAAGAAGTAATAAAGAGGGACTGGGTTTTCAGAGGGGGCCACTGAGCCAATAAAAATTACATGGAAATCACAAAATGCTGTTTGGATACCTCAGTGGCCCCTCAATGTTCAAAAGTTACAAGCAGCCAGGGAGTTAGTAAGACAACAACTGGCCTTAGGCCATCTACAACCTTCTATGTCTCCTTTCAATACACCTATCTTTATAATTACAAGGAAATCAGGAAAGTGGTGACTCCTCCAAGATCTTAGAGCAATTAATAGTCAAATGGTAATAATGAGAGCAGCTCAATCCAGCCTCCCTCAATTGTCTGCTATTCCGAAGGATTGGAGAATTATAGTTTTAGACATAAAGGATTGCTTCTTTTCTATACCACTTCATAAGGAAGATACCTGTAGATTTGCTTTTACTGTACCAGCTACTAACCACAGTGGACCTGATCAAAGATATGAATGGACAGTATTGCCACAAGGCATGTCCAATAGCCCCACTATGTGTCAGGCCTATGTAGACAAAGCTTTACAGCCTATTAGAAAATATGATAAAGACCTAAAAATCTATCATTATATGGATGATGTCTTATTAGCTCATCCTGATCAAGACAAACTTTTCAGAGTATATGATGGGCTGGTCAAAAATCTTTGATTTGGATTAGAGATAGCAGAGGATAAATTACAGAGTTCTTGCCCCATTACCTACCTTGGTGCCATTATTGACAAAACCTTAATACGACCTCAAAAGGTTACCTTTAGGATGGATAGATTAAAAACATTAAATAATTTCCAGAAACTTTTGGGAGATATAAACTGGGTAAGACCATATTTAAAATTAACAACTGAAGACCTTGGACCATTATTTGATACTCTTAAGGGAAGTGGTGATCCCGCCTCACCCCGGGAAATTACCACAGAAGCTAGAAAAGCATTGTGTAAGGTAGAAGATGCCATTACTAAGGTACAATTAGATTGGGTAGATATAACGAAGTCTATATTTCTGATGATCATAGCCTCCATAGGGAGTCCTGCAGGAGTGTTCTGGCAATAAGAACCTACTTATTGGGTCCATCTTCACTATAGCCAAAAGATAACTCTAGTGAGTTATCCAGAATTAGTGGGAAAGTTAATAAAAAAGGCAATAACTAATGCTATAGGAATTTTTGGCATTGTTCTAAAAAACATTATCACTCCTTATAAACCAGAAACTATAATTGAGTTCGCACAAGAATCAGAAGTATGGGCTACCATTATATGTAATTATAATCCAAGTTTTAATAACCACTACCCTGGGGACCCGATGATCCAAATGTTCATCAGACACCCATTCATATTTCCTAAGGTCACCAGAAAAGATCCCATACCAAATGTTATAACTTGTTTTTCTGATGGGTCCAGTAATGGAACAGCTGCTTAGTCATGCCAACACAGACATTTACTTTTCTTTATCCTTCACAGTCTGCCCAGAAGATAGAGCTTCTAGCCATTTGTCAAATTTTTCAAATGTTCCAAATCAGCCATTTAATCTGTTCTCTGACAGCAAATATATAGTCAATGCTCTAAATATAATAGAAATTGTACCAAAAATATCCTCAGCATCTACCATTCATTCCTCATTATCTACAATTCAAAAATTAATTTGGGACCATAAGGAACCATTTTGTGTTGAACATATTAGGGCTCATACTGGGTTACCAGGACCTCTCAGTATGGGTAATGCTTTAGCAGACTTAGCTACTAGAGACATACATATTTTTTTCCATGTTCTTAGAAGCAGAAAATTTTCATAAAAACTTCTGTGTTAACACTAACACTGTTCAAAAACATTTTAGATTAACTAAGGAGCAAGCTAGAATTATTGTCAAAAATTGTCAACATTGTGTCACTTATCTCCCAGTACCTCAAAATGGTGTTAACCCTAGAGGATTACAAGCCAACCATATATGGCAAATGGATGTTACTCATATCCCAGAATTTGGAAAGATTAGATACATGCAAGTGTCCATAGATACTTATTCAGGATTTATTACGGCCTCCTTACAGTCAGGTGAAAAAACAAAAGATGTTATAAATCACTGCCTATATTCCTTTTGTATTCTGGGCATTCCAAAAACAATAAAAACAGACAATGGTCTAGGCTATGCATCCTTAACCTTTAAACAATTTTGTTCTACATTTGGTATATATCGTGTCACAGGTATTCCTTATAACCCCCAGGGACAAGGAATTATAGAAAGAGCTCATCTAACCATTAAGACCTTATTAATAAAACAAAAAGGGGGAATAGGGGAGTCATATCCACCTAAGAACAGATTATCCATAGCCCTTTTTACCTTAAATTTTTTGAATTTGGATAAATCAGGAAAATCAGCAGTGGATCGACATGCTTCAGTTGACACTGACATAAAGCCACAAGCTTTATGGAAAGATGTTTTAACAGGAGAATGGAAAGTACCTTCCCTGGTCTTGATTTGGGGAAGAGGGCATGTGTGTTTATTTCCACAGGAAGAAAAGATGCCAGTTTGGATTCCAGAAAGGCTAGTCCTAGCAGTTAAGATGGTTCATCAAGATGCAGCCAAGCCCTCTGGTATCCAGCTGCTACTGATGATGGTGTGAGTTTTGTCCAGGGTGAACAGTTCTGGACAATAGTCAGGGTATTGCCTTGACTGGTTCTAGTCTCTCAAAGTGGTGCAGTCTTTCTTTAGTTCTTTTCCACTAATGAATCTACTGGGCAAGTTACCCTTAGGTACACACCACCATTGGACTCCAAGTTTGCCCTGAATTTATCACTAGAGAATGCATTACGCCTTGCCTTTGGTAGTGGCACACCTTGTGTACAGTTGATTGATCGTACTTTGGCAGATATTACCTTAAATAAAGAAAACAACTCCAATACAAATGTCACCAGTTACATGCCCAAAGCTACTAATAATATCCATTTGGTCCTTATGCAGGCCTAAGGCAGGTATGGATATAAGCCCCCTGACTTTTGTAAAAGGAGGGTCTATAAGTAAAGGAAAGTGCACTGATCAAAATGTTAATGGAGTTAATACTGAAATATGTAGAGAGAGTGAAACAATAACTTTTTCATATACTCCTGTATGCCTAGCTTTCCCTTTCCTTTTTGTGACTTCTAATGAGAAATTTTCTAGACAGTTATTTTCACAGATCACACAACAATGGACGGAAGGATTCAACGAGCTGGTAACAAGGTTTTGATGTCAGATTCTCGCCATGAATGCCACTAAGGTGGAAGTCAAACTGAGAGGGCTTATCACGGGAGCATTAGATAAACTAACACAATTTGGCACCAAATTTGGGGGACTCTTAAGCCCCACACTGATAAGCATGGGTATGCTTGTGTTGATTCTATTCTACATCTACAAACACATCAAAGTCAGTCAGCAGGCTCATAATGTGATCATAAAATAGGCCATGGTCACCCTTGAAGTGGAAAAATCTCCCAACATATGGCTTAGCATGCTGGATCAGTAGTCAAAGATGGGTAACCATAGGAAAACACTGTACCAACCTAAGACAGAAGGGCCAACTCCGCTTTGGTATCCTTTGATGATGGGTAAGGACAGGATGTTGATTTCCGGGACCTAAGACAGGCACAATCCCTGCCAGCTTCTTTTTATTTCATATAAGGAAGGGGGAGATGTTGGGGACTATGCCATGAGGATGGCGCCGGGATGGTGCCTGGCAGCTAGCTAGAGGTTGCTTTGATCACATCGGTGGTGAGGAGGTTGATTAACATAGGCACACCCAGGTGATTTGTAACTGGCCATATCCAATTAAGTCCACGCACACAATGCGTGCACAGGTGTTCCCGAGTGCTCCTGATCATGCCTGCTTGTTTTGACCTTTACCATGATTGGGCAGCTAGCTCCTCACCTAATCTTTGCATAATTGGCATCAGCCCTACCCTTCACCTCCTGGAGGGGTATAAACTGGCTCTCCTTGAGCACTGGGGTTCAAAGTTCGAGGCCCCAGGTTTGAGGTTGAAGGTTCCAGGTTCGAGATTCCAGTCCCTGGGTTTCCTGAATCTACAATAAACCATTCCAATTTCAGAAGCCTCACTATTCATTTGTCTCCTGCACCAAATTGACTCTGCTGGACGGCGTCACATATATGCTTACATGTATAAAGGACACAGTGGAAGCCACACCAGGGATAGAAAAGAAAACCTTGCTTACATGAGTAATACAATGAGTCTATTACCAAGAAAGCAAGAAGGGAACTGAGTATGCTAAAGAGGAGATTAACTAAAAGCATGGCTATGGAAAGGACCAAAACTATGCAGACAACAGTGCATGTCACATGGGATTCACACCAACTCTGAGTATGAGGGGCGATAACTCTGACTGTCCTCAACTGGAATTTGGGCCAGCACCACTTACAACTCTACTTCTTCAGCACATGCTCCCTTCAAGAGGTGGCACCTACTCAGGGACACAGCTGCTGTAAGGTTCCAACATCACACTCTTGTACAGGCACTTCTTTACTGGGTCTAACAGCTGCCACTCCTCCCAGGAGAAACACATGAATATATCCTGAAGGAGAGTGGGGGCTGTGACAGAATGTGCCATCCAGTCAGTTGTGGGGAGAAATTAACAAAGTGAAGAACCCATGCCACAAAAAACCCTAAACAGATATTGGACACTAGTGCTATTAATATATCTGAAGTAATGAACGTAAATATGCTCACTGGAAACATCCTTTCAATTCTGTCCTGCATTTAAAAATTTCCTAATAAAAATGTTGATAGTAAAAGTTCCCCAGGTAAAATATGAATATAGGTTTTATCAAGTTTGTTGTAAGTGTTAATATTCATGAATAAAAGACATTTGTAGAGATTAACAGTTTGATTGCTTTTTCCTATATTGGGGATTGAAACCAGGGGCACTTAACCACTGAGCCACATCCCCAGCCATTTTCATTTTTTTAATTTTTTTTATTTTGAGGTAGGGCCTCTATGTTGCTCATGATGGGGTTGAACTTGGGATCCTCCTGCCTCAGCCTCTGACAATTTTGGGATGACTAATGTGCTCCATCATGCCCTGCAAAAATTATGATATTAATTTTGCAAAAATAAATATTAAGAATGGTGTTGTAGTCTGAGATTCTGTCTCTAATGGCCTTCAGAAAAAAACACACCTTGTAAACATGCATTAAAAAATATACTCTAAAACAAAGAATAATTATTGGGGGTTAAGAAGGAGGTGGCAATCAAATATATGGACATAAATGAACATATGGTAGGAGTATGCAAAGGCTGCATGGCATACAAAGGATAGCAACCAAGAAGTGATCAACTTAGTCCATTGAAGTAAGGATTCCCAGCTTTCCTCAACAAAAACACACAAAAAGTAATGAATGAATGAATGGAATGGAATATACAAGAAAATTTACCTATGACTTGGTAATTTTCAACTGCTTCTGGGAAATGAACAGCCACTAGGACTTCTTTGTCTTGTGACTCTTCTGCCTCCCAGGAGAGGCCTCTGGTTGGGGTTCCCTTGATGCAGGGCAGTTTCCTAACTTTGGAGCTTTCTGATCCCATCATGTGAGTGTTCTCCTTCCTGGAGAGGAAGACCTGTGGGCTCAAGAGGAAACTCAGTTTAGCAAGGGTTTCTTTGGGCACCACTTTGGTCTCTAGTGACTCCTGTGTACATGGAGGGGAGGTTGAGGTTCTGTGCATAGCAGACTGGCTGTGACAGTGGAAAAGCCAGACTGCATACACAAAGCCCAGCACACTGATGGCAGTGCCTCAAGCTCCCACACAGCCTGGGAACCCCATAAGTGCAATGAACCACCAGGTTCACTGGATGTTTAAAGGACCACTGGGTAACAACATTGATGAGAACAGCTGCCATATGCTAAAGAGGGCACACTTGGAGGAAGTCCTATACTACACAGTGTCTGAACCAAACACCTTTCACCATCTGATGCTATAACAGTTCACTTCTGTGAGGCTTAGTTCTTTAAAGTATTGAGTGGATGAGATCACAGTAGCAGCATAGATTTTTTCCCCCTGGGAAGGGACAGGGATTGGGGGGAACTAGGGATTCGGGAGATGACACTTTATCACTTAGCCACATGCCCAGCCCCCTTTTTATATTTTAGAGATAGAGTCTAAGTTGCTTTAGGGCCTTACTAAATTGTGGAGGCTGGCTTTGAGCTTGCAACCCTCCTACCTCAGTCTCTCATGCTGCTGGGATTACAGGTGTGCATCTCCATGCCCAGAACAGCATAGTTTTTTAATCTCCCAGAAATTCTATTATAAAACAAAAGCTACAAAAACCACAAAAGAAAAACACATGACATCTCTAAAACAAAACAAACTAGTGTTGGTTCACAAGATATGGTAGATGTGACCCACCTCCCAGAGTGGCAAGTGGCCCAGGCAACCCATAGAACCTCCCAAACACACTCTCTTAGTAACAGTCTAAAACCTTCTCTGGAATCTGAGTGAGCGCCTCTTGAAAAACAAAAGGAAAGCTTCTAGGTCTCAGAACTGCAGGGGAAAAAATATTCCTAAAGTAAATAAGTGACTTAACAGTGATCTGTCCATTGGAGCTCATGGAACATAATCTGAAAACAGTCACTTGCAGAGCACAGATCCTCAGCTCAGGGAAAATTTTCTAAGAATGGACCAACATGATCAGCCCTAGAGAGAGAAATGATCCCAGGGAGCGATCAAAGCAAGGAATATTTTAGAGTGGGGTGCAGGAGAGAGAAAAGTGCCAGCTGAAGAGAAAGGAGACAGAGGGTTTAGATGGAAAGAGGGAGAAAGGAGTAGAGGCTTGTTCCAGAAACAATCTCAATAACAATGCAGTATGTAAATGTGAGAAAAACCACAAGGTACATCCAGCCCCAGGAAGCACAGGGTTAAGGTAGACATAAAGGATCCTGGCAAGGCTCAGCCCTGCAGGCACCAAAAGAGGTGGGACATTCCACAATGACAGTGAAGCCAGATGAAGTCCACTTCAGACACCCATGACAGAATGAATTTTTAAGAGATCAAGAAGAACAAAGTGAACACAGTATTTAAAATGGAAAAAGAAAGAGGAAAACCATACCTATGGGGGAAAAAGGAACCAAAGGAGGCTGAAACACAATAAAAATATCTAAAATATCTGCTGAGTTTGGCTTTGAACTTGTGATCTTCCTGCCTCAGCCTTGCAAGCCACCAGGATTATAGGTGTGCACCACCTTGCCCAGCCTCAGGTAGCTTTTGGGATGGCTGGAGAACAATCTACCCATACAGGGACAGAAGAAAACTCTACTCTGTAACCCAAGTTGACTGACATTTATTTGCTGGAAGTGATCTGCTCCCTTGTTGGCAGACTTGGAACCCCAGTACCTCACAAATGTTGGAGAGTGGAAGTCAGGGCTCCTGGTGCTTTATTACATTCCAATAATTCCTCAGGTTAGTGGTAGGATAAGCCCCAAAGCACAATCGCCCTACTGGTCTGCAGGAGTGGACTTTAAATACTACTGAGGAAGACAGCATAAAGATTTTCATCTGATGAAAACTTTATTAGAAAAAAAAATTCTTTCATCTATTTTCCAAATCATAAGCTCACCAAAATTGCCATTGGAGCTTCACACAATGAGAGAGAAGTGAGAGAAATGAAGGTGTGAATTGAAGTACTAGAGAGCCACTGAGGAACCACAAGTGCACACACCCAGTTCAGTCCTGTTCCAGCCTGGGAGGAGGACAAGTAGGCACCCATCACCTCTAGAGCCCCCATTCCGAGTACAAAGTCAACTTAGATCTGCTCTTAGAACCTCTAAGTAATGCTTGTGTTCGTTAATAATGGAGTCATCTGGGGTGGGACTGTTCAGTCTTGCCAGAGAGTTTAGACAATGTCACTTTTTACAAATTAAGAGCAATAAAAAGCCAAAGAAATGCTCAGACACCTAAGACAAAGAAATGCTCAGACACCTAGCAAGCCCTTTCCAGAAGGGTCAGCACCAGGATCCCTGTGCCAGGGAGTGCTGCATCCGCTGGGAGGCAGCACAGGCTGAGGGGGGCATGGGCCAGCCCAGGACCCAAGTTCCAGTCCCTGCAGGGCTGCTGAGCAGGGTGCACCATCACCAGCAGCAGAAACTGGATGAAAATGAGGTGAGAGATGTTGAAGTGTTTTGTGGTGAAGATAGAACCTACTGAAAGAACACCCATAAAGAAGTTTGGGAAATGTGTACACTCATCCTTAACTAACCCCTGATGTGAAAGCACTATGCTGCTACAGAGATTTAAAACAGACGGGACAGCAGGGTGAACACAGTCAATGGTCCATATCTGCAGATTCATCCAACAACAGACCAAAAATAGTAAAAAGAAAGTTGTGTCTTTGCCAAACATGGGGAGACCTTCCCCTTGTGTTACTCCCTGGACAAGCAACATGGCTATTTCCCAGCATCTTAATGATGTTATTTGTTATTGAAAGTCCTCTAGAGGTCTTTGAAGGTATAAGGGAGGCAGGCACAGGTCACAGGCACACACCTAACCATGCCACTTTACACAGGGACTTGGGCATCCTTAGACTGTGGAATCCTGGAAAAGGCACAGGGACTGAGACCTGGAATCAATTTCCCAAGGAACTGGAAGATGACCATGCAGCTTAAGATGCCCTCTTACACAAACTCTGGTCCAGAGAGAAGGGTCCTCAGCCAAACAAATCCCGAGGTGCTGATTACTGCATCATTCTTACCCCTCTGGGAAATTTACAGCCGAGGAGAACATGATACAGCTCAAAGATGTCCTGTAGCTGAGAACTCTTGAACTCACAGAACTGCTTGACAACAACACCTTTCGTCTCACACATGGGTGCACTAAGAAGTGGCACAGGGTTATTAAAAATGACAATCACACTCTTTTGTGATGCCTTGTGGGCACTCAACTGCTCCAAGATGAGACTGAATATCTCCTTCCTTGCCCTTGTCCTTGTGCCAGAAACTCACTGAAGTGGAAAATGGACGCAAACCTCGTACTTTTTCTGAGAAGCATATGGCCACAGAAGTTGCTGCCGAGGCTCTGGGTGAAGACGGGAAGGGTTATGTGGCGGGAATGACACACAGGTTTCCCCATGAAGCAGTTGTCTCCATTCAGCACCATTTTCCTGCTACAGAGTAAGGTACACTCCTGCCATAGACCAAGGCAAATTGGAGACAGAAAGTGCCAATTTGTTCGAGGTTGCATTGTGGGTGCAAATCTGAGCATTCTCAACTTGGTTATTGTAAAAAATGGAGAGAAGGACTTTCCTGGACCTACAAATACTACTGTACCTTGTTGACTGGGACCCCAAAGAGCTAGTAGAATCTGCAAACTTTTCAATCTCTCTAAGGAAGATTATGTCTGACAATATGTTTTTAGAATACCCTTAAACAAGGAAGGTAAAAATATCCAGGACCAAAGCATGATTCAGTGTCTTGTTTCTCCACATGTCCTGCAACACAAGGGCTGGCATATTGTGCTGAAGAAACAGTGTGTTGAGAAGGATAAAAAAGAGTCTGCATAATGTACCAAATTTTTGGTCAAGAGAATAAAGATGCCAAAGAAAAATACCAGGAACAGACTGCTAAGAGATGCAGGCTTTCCCCTCTGAAAGCTTCTAAGTCTGAGTCCAGTCAAAAATAAGAATTTTTAGAGTAATAAATAAATAAATGGCAATAATATCTAGTTTCATACTGGAGAGATGACATTAGTGAACCACCAACCAAAGCCTCGGGTGACCACCTGTTTTATCCACAGCTCCTGGGCCCTATCTGATGGACAACAGGCAGCTGAAGGCAATGGCTGATGTGACAGGTCAACCCTGTGATCAAGAGTCACAGTCCACCAGCAGGCTCACAGGGGCTGGACTTTGTTAACTTGCTCCCCAGGCTCCACCCACCAGGCCACCCAGTCATAAGCCAGGACACTGTCTCCCAAGGACTGAGGAAGGGAGAGCATGTGGCCCATGAGTGTGAAGTCAAGCAGGGTCATGGCACAGCCCAGGTGGAGGCAAGGGAGCAGGAGGCATCACAAAGGTCCCAGAGACTCCAGTCCAGCTCCACCCTTTAATCCTAGGATGGAACAAGTTACTCATCTCACTTTAACCTCCACCTCAAAATCTGCAGGTCAGGACAAACATATTCCATTCCTGGAAGAGTCACAATGAGGATCATGTGAAATAATCCACATCTTATAACCCCTATGCCTTAGGACATGATGAGAATCAATAAATATTAGCAATTATCACTTTACTTAAAAGAAACTGATCACCTCAAAAAATGCAGCTGCCTCTGGTTAGCAACAAAGAAGTGCAGTTTGGGATTTTTGTTTCACTGTTACATGAAATGTTTTTGCCTTGAAATTCATCAGAAAATGTGGCTCTTGAGCCTTCCCTGGGAATCTCACTGTGAGGTTGATATGGCCTTAGTCACTCTGTCCTTGTGAATAAACTTTTGGGTTGATGACCTCAGTAGCTCTGAGATATGGTCTGGCCAGTGGAGGCCCTCCCCTCTGGTTCACTGGCACTGCCAGGAGGACCCAATGCATTGGGAGGCTCACACAATTCAGTTGTGTTTTGGCCTGACCCACATTTTCTATCAGCACTGAAAAATCAGTAAGCTAATACATGCCAGAAGAATGGGCCTAAGGGAAGGTGGGGAGGAGGATCTGGGGGCAGGGAGCAGCAGGAGACCCAAGATGGACACAAGGACTGAAGGGAAGGCAGGAATGGGGCCTCCTTGCTGGGCACTGAAGTCCATTCCCACAGCTCAGCTTTGGAAAACCACCATTCCAAAGTTCACTGGGGGTGTCTTGTGCAGCAGCTCCAGAGACCCATGTGCAGAAACAAAGTCAACCTTCCTGCCCCTACAAGGCCACATTCTAGTCCACATGGACACCACCAGGGTTTCCACCTCCAGAGACCCTAGGGGATCCTGGGAAGGCCCCCAGTAACCAAGCTGCCATGGCCCTGGGCTGCACCAACTCCTGGTCCAACCTCCAAGACCCTGCCAGGCACATCCCATGCAGGGAGGCCAAACCCCACAGGTAACAGGGTTGTGGTTGCTTGCCACCCTGCCCAATCCTCCACTCCTTCTCCCACTCCCCTCTGTGCCAGGCCACTTGTGGCTGCCTTGGGGCTTTATTTAGCTGGGAAGGCACAAATAAATGTTGTTCTAACTCACAGAATCCCTGTCCAGAAAACCAACACCAGCCAGGTCAGCCTGCTACCCTGGTCATGTTCAGTGCACCTCACATCAAGGCCATGGACATTCATGCAGGATGGGGGCTGGTGGTTGATGTGGTCAGTTGATCACAAAAGTCAGTGTGGTGCCCAGCACTGAGAAGGCAGTTGGAGCCCCTCTCTGTACTGAGATGCTGATCTAGAAAAGTACAGGAATCCTTTCATAATTTTCTCTTAGGATGAAGAAAATTGAAACTAGAGAGAAAGGCAGCAACTTTGTTTACTAAAATTTCTGGAATTATTTGAAAGATTATTTTGGGCACAAGTAGAAGTTGAAATACTGTGTTGAACAAGAGGAGGCCAAACTTCTGAAGGTGAACCAGAGAAAAAGGAGCACAGCCCCCTTCCACTCTTTCCTAGGGGTCACTCCATGTGGAAATGGGATCCATGAACTCCCTTTCTTCCTGCAGAGCAAATAGTGTTGGTCTCTGCCAGCCAGGGACATGGGTGAGAGCCACTGTTGCCAGCCATGCCCTGAAGACCTGGTCATCCTCACTGTACCCAGTGAG
Source organism: Sciurus carolinensis (assembly GCF_902686445.1). NCBI lineage: Eukaryota > Metazoa > Chordata > Mammalia > Rodentia > Sciuridae > Sciurus > Sciurus carolinensis. The sequence continues at coordinate 627,438 of NW_025920134.1, forward strand.
AACTGCAAGCCTGTGCAGCCTGTGCAGCCTGTGCCTTATGGTGGCTGTCGCACTTGGAGCACAAGCTGGTGAGACCCATCACAATCCGGGTGGCAAGCCCACACAGAGGCTCCAGGAGGGAATGTGGACGGTGCCACATGCCAGGCATCACAATCCTCAGATGTGGCTCCCAGGCCTGCAGCCAGAGAGAGGTGTGTCCTCAGCCAGCTCTCTGGTTTCTGTGCCTCACTCTCCCCATTGGTAAAATGAATGGGTTTGCACCAGCTCATCTCCAGAGCACACCACCCTGAACACACCCTGCATTGTGGTCATGCATGTCCCACCCACACAGAAGGCCCTGGAAATGGAATCGCACAGCTGTTCCTCATACCAGGGACCAGGGACAATACTGGGCCTGGGCTCTTTAGTTCCCAGGTCCTCAACCCCAACCATCCATTCCACAGAAATGCCCCTGGAAGGCTATCCCTGGCAGACAGGGCTTCCTGCTCAATTTCTTCAGGGCAAGACAGAGTCCTGTCCCTAGGTCTTCTGAGGTTCTCTCAGCCCAGGAGTCTCCAAGTGCCCAAGTGGTGTGCCAGCAGCAACCCCACACTAGTCAGAATGTGCTTGGGAGAGACCCTGTCTCAGGTTCAAAGTTGATCACCTCCTGAAGTGGGCTTTGATTTCTTTGTTTCCTCCCAAGGCAACCTCTCCAGAGATGGAGAAGAGGCAAGGAAATGTTCATGTTGTCACCCAGAAGTTCCCATTCACTGATCAATTAAAACCATGGAACATGGGCTACATACCAGGCACTGTGCTGACTGCTGGGGTCATCAAGGCATGGGGCTCCCACGGACACCTGCAGATGCCAACAGCCAGCCAGGACTAACAGGCATACCTGGAGAGTCAAGAGTGGCAGTGTGGCAACCTGGCTTCTGATCTGGGTGGCAGGGGAGGATAAGTGGGTCTCCAAGGTTCAGAGGGCCACTTGTGGCAAAGGACACCCTGCAGAGGCCGAGACTCAGCAAAGGACAGTCTGCTCTAAGAAGAGGGAAGGGCGGGGTGGTGGGCTAGAGCCTCTCCCTCCACCCAGCATGGTTCTGAGGTGCACATCCAGGAGCTGACTTCAATAACCAGCTCACAGAAGGGTAACAGGATATTACAACAAAAATCAGAACATAGGACTGAACCCATCACTCAAATCTTTGAGACACAAATGCTAAGAAAAAAGCAGGCAAAAATAATCTTTTAAAAAGATAAGGTCTAGAACAATATGCACAGTATTATTCCATTTGCACACATCTGTAATCCCAGAGGCCTGGGAAGCTGAGACAGGAGGATTACAAACTGAAAGCCAGCCTCAGCAACTTAGCAAGGTCCTACGTAACTTAGTGAGACCCCGTCTTTAACTAAAATTTTAACAAATGGTCTAGGGGTGTGACTTAGTGGTAAAGTGCCTGTGGGTTCAATCCATGGTACCAAATATTTTATATAAATAAAAAATATTTTGTAAAAACTATTTCTGGAAGAGGTTAAGACAATCCTTCTGTGGTGCTCCAGGGACCACATGCTGCTCTAAACTCTGTGTATTAATTCATTTACCCTGCCCAGTAACCCTGTAAGTTTTCTTGCTCCTCAGACATGCCAGAGAGCTCACATAACTTGCTTATCACTCTTCAATCATCCACAGGGCTGGCAGGCACCATGCTTCTGGGCCTCTGAGGAGCCCCCAGAACCAGAAAGGGTGCTGGGGATGGAGGTGGGAACCCTGTTCATTCCTGATTGGTGCCAGGCAATTCTCCCTGTAGAATCTTTTGTAACTATGGATTCAAAATAAGCAAGCACAAGACTCAGAACTAGGGTTTTTCTGGAGACATAGGACCACAGGCATTACCCACAAAAGACCTGGGCAGTTCACTGAGAGAATTGTGCCCTGCTGCCACCAGGCGTGCAGCACTGCCCAGCACAACAGGGAATCCAGGCCTGGCCAGGGCAGTTGCTCAGACACCAACCTTTCAGGTGCCACTTCCCAGTTCTGTCTTGGCTGGCAGCAGCTTGGTACCAACACACTGAAAAGGAAGAGGTGGTGAGAGGGCAGGAACAGGGTGGTTCCCAAGCCTACCTCACCAGGGTACTTCTCAACAGCACCCAGAGTTGGGACTAGGCAGGGAAATATCCTGCTTCCAACTGCCAACTTTAGCCTGAGTGGCCACTCGGGTCCCTTCTTGAACCAGGAGCCCATATATTAGACCATACCATGGTTCATTTCAGCAAAAATCAGCTAGCATTCTTCTGATCTGGGGCAAAAAATTCCCTCCTGAGAAACAACATTACATCATTGCCTCTTGCCACTGACCAGTGGGACAAATGACACACGTACTCTTCAGAAGTTCATGAAGCAGCTTCTGCTTTATTCGGATAACACCCTCAATATATAAGCAGTCTCATGCATAAGTAATTGTAACAAGATATGTCCATCCAATCCTATTAAAGGTCAAGCAATCATGAGCTCAAGCATACATGTAAGATATATCTGTCCACGCACTAAGCGGCTGAACTAATTATCATACAGCCAATGGTAAACACTTCCTGTTTTTCTCAAGGCGCATTCAGCATGCCCTTTGGCTCTCTGCCAATCGCCATCTTAGATGCATGTGGCGTAACCCTGGGACCCGGGTCTCGCCTGCCACATTCCCCCTTTCTCTTTATAAAAGAGACCGTGCCTGTCTTAGGTTGTCCACGGCAGAGCAACATCCTTACCCGTCATTGGACAATGAGGCTCTAGCCCTCATTTCCTGTCTTAGGTCGGTATGAGCTCCCCATGAATCTTATCTGTCTTTGACTACCAGTTCAGCATATTTAACCAGACTTGGGGGGATGAGCCAGCATCAATTGCGATGAGAACTTGGCAAATAATGGCTGCTTCTCTGTGCCACTATATACGCATTTTGTATAAATACTATATGTACAGAACAGATACAACACACAATAAACCTCCCCCAGACAAAAACCCAAACCATTCTTTTCCCCATTGAACAGTGAACTGAAGAAATGTGGCCAACTGTTGTAAAAACAGGAGGATATAGAATAGAGGAGTTGGTAAGGGGTACAGGATAGGGCCACGTCTTTATTATCCCCCATAATTTACCCAAATCTCCTCCATTAACTTGGTGAGAAACCACCATCAGCAGGAGAAGCCTCCTCATTTTCTTCCTGTTTTTGGGTCTCTGTTGAGGCCTTGACCAATCTCTCTGGCACCCAAATTGGCGATTGTGCATCCTGTGGGAAAACACAAACAGATCCTCGGGTCCAGATTAACACCGGATCCGGGCCTTTCCATTGTCCCCATATAATGTCCTTCCAGAGCACTTGAGGTAAATGTCTTTTATTAGGCTCTGAATGACGGTCAGCAGCTGATTGGCCCTCAGAATTGAGATTTTAAAAATTTAAGATGAACAAGGCAACAGACAATTTTTCTTTTGGGGATCTGTATGATGCCCCTATTCTCCCTTTTTGTTTATACAGCATGTTTTTAAGCATTCAATGGGCGTGCTCAACAATGCTTTGTCCAGTAGGATTATAGGGAATTCCTGTGACATGTTGAATACCAAAGGTGGAACAAAATTGTTTAGAGGCCTGGGATGTATATACAGGACCATTATCTGTTTTAATTTGTTTGGGAACCCCCAGGATGGAGAAAGAGTGTAAACAGTGTCTTATTACATCTTTGTTTTTTTCTCCAGTATGTGCAGAGGTCATAATAAATCCTGAAAAGGTATCAATAGACACATGAATGAATTGTAGTTTTCCAAATTCTGAATAATGAGTTACATCCATTTGCCAAATGTGATTGGGCTGAGGCCCTTTTGGATTTACTCCTATTGAGGGGTTAGGAATAAGTGTAGCACATTTAGCACAAGACTTGACTATGTCCCAAGCTGTTGCCTTAGTAATTTTATAGTGTGTATGTAGAGTGGAAGCATTTACATGAAATTTGGAATGAAAAGTTTTGCATTTTCAAGCGTATTAAAGATGTGTGAGTTGTTGTGTAGACTTAGAGGACCTGGGAGGCCAGTATGAGCCCAAACATGCTTAATTTAAAAAAGGATCTTTTCTGTCCCAGATAAGTTTTTGTAAGCATTGTAAATATTTAGTAATAGTGGAGGTGAGGGAAATCAGACCAGTTAATTCTAAATTTTGAATAGCATTAACAACATATTTGCTATCAGATAATAGGTTAAAAGGCTCATGGTGGGTTTTGAATACTTCTATAGCTCCTAATAGTCCTGTTTGTTGTGCAGATAGAGTATTAAACAGCAATGTTTCTGTAACATTAGCTATAGTAATAGCACCCATACCATTTTTTGATCCATCAGTAAATATAAGGGTAGCTCCTATAATAGGTTCTTTTCGGGTGATTTTAGGGAAAATTATAGGATGTTGACTCCAAAATTGGAGAAGAGGATCAGATGGCAAATGATTGTCAAACACAGCAGAAGTACTAGTAAAGACTATAGCCCATGAATTTGAATTATTAATAAGATATTGTGTCTGATCAGTAGTATTGGAGTAGTGATTGTTTAGGAATGTGACCCAAAGGTGGAAAGAGATACTTTTAATGCCTTAAGGTTTAATTCTGCCACAGATTCAGTAAACAAGGATAAGACCTTGTTAGGAGCATAATTCATGTGAACCCATAGAACAGGACCCTTTTGCCAAAACACTCCTGTGGGTAACTTATTTGTGGCCAAGACAATGAATGATAAAGGCTTAGCTAGGTCAATATGATCAAAATGAACCTTTTCCATAGCTGTTTCAGCAAGCTTGAGGGCTATTTGAGCCTTAGGGGTAAGCATACACTTAGAAAGGGGGTCAGAATCACCTTTAAAAATATCAAACAGGGGGCCCAAACTTGAGGTGGGTAAAGGAAGGTAAGGTCTAATCCAATTAATATCACCCAAAACATTTTGAAAATCATTTAAAGTTCTAAGTTTGTCCACCCAAACAGTAATTTTTATGGGTTTAATCATAGTTGCATTTATGATAGATCCCAGAAAGTTTTTGGTGTCTGTCATTTGTAGTTTATCAATGAAAATATGTAAGCCCCATCTTTCCAGTGACTTTAGTAAGGAATTATAACATTGCTCTAAGACAGGTTTTTCCTTATGAGCTAGCAAAATATTATCCATATAATGATAGATTAAAAGTTGAGGGTTAATTTGTTGATACACACCAGGGTTGAAATTAATCTGATTACCTTGCCCTTCATATGATCCTTGGTCTTTCAGCATGTTTAGATTCCATTGAGGATTGCCTGCAACCACATTACATTGGGCAGTATCAGAGCATAACTCCTGGTTAGCCACATTCCACATCAGATGTTGTCCCCCAGATAAACATGCCTTTGCTAAATTACCCCAATCAGTTGGAGTAAGATTTTGACTTGCAACATTCTCTAATAAAGAAATGGTAAATGCAGTTTGTACTCCATAGGACATGACTGCCTCTTTTAACTGTTTTACTAATTTTATATCTAATATTTGATTATATCTCAGATTGCTTTGATCTTCAAATACCGGGAATATTGGGAGCACTGATCGAGATTCTACATCAGTCCACTGTCTGGGGGCCACCCCTGTGCAGCAGGTACATGCACCCCTACAACTTGGAAAAGAGTGGTGATCTGGATTATATGCCAGAGGGTGTGGTGCAGTAGGGGTTAAATGCCACTGAGGGAACCTCTTTTCTAGCTCTGTCTCAGATAGCTCCTGTTCTTCAGAGTCACATCCCTGTTCTGAGTCTGAACATCTACTTTCTCTTTTAGAAACTTGACTTGATTGTTCTTCTTTTACAGTTTCTAATATTTTTTCCCCTTCTCTTAACTGTTCTTGAAATTTTGTGTTTTTGGAAGTCAGACAGAAAGGAACTAATGTCCATATCACCACAACAACAAACAGAAACAAAACAAGAAAAGGTAACACAAATAACACCTTACACATATTCGTTTACTACAGGACGTCCTTTTCTGTCTCTTGGGAGAGCCTTTCATTACATTCCCTCACTAGGGGAATCTTCCGTTACATTCCCTTTCTAGGGGAACCTTCCGTTAAAACCTTAAGGCAAATGTTTCCTCAAATAGGGAAACCTGCTAGTTGACTGTGCTAGTGAAAAATTTTCTTCTTTATTATTTACCTGAGTGCTCACCATTCCCCATACAGGATACCACTTGCTGCTTGCTGCTGACCAGCGGGACAAACGACATGTGCTCTTCAGAAGTTCATGAAGCAGCTTCCACTTTATTCAGATAACACCCTCAATATATAAGCAGTCTCATGCATAAGTAATTGTAACAAGATATGTCCATCCAATCCTACTAAAGATCAAGCAATCACGAGCTCAAGCATACATGTAAGATATATCTGTCCACGTGCTAAGCAGCTGAACTAATTATCATACAGCCAATGGTAAATGCTTCCTGTTTTTCTCAAGGCGCATTCAGCACGCACTTTGGCTCTTTGCCAGTCACCATCTTAGATGCATGTGGCGTAACCCTGGGACCCGAGTGTCTACAACCACACATCATGTTATTTCCTGAGAAATAACATTGTATCATGTTGCCTGGTCAGGTCAGGTCTGCTGGGCTGGAGTTAAAGTGAGCTGGAGAAATGAGTGGGAGGCCAGGTGCAGGGCAGGCCCAATGCCCACCACTTCAGGTCCAGGGGCTGCTCCCACCTCACCCCCCTCCCATGAGGTCTGCCACCCTTATCTACTCTCCAGGCAGAGTAAGTGAGCCAAGTCTTCTCAACTCCAGGCCAAAAAGCACAGCAATAGTTAGACCAGGATGGTGAAGCTCAGAGGAAATTTTTTTTCCTGAGCAAGACTCACTTTTCTAAACAGACAACCAAAGGGAGAAGTAGGCTTCTGGTTGTTGTGTGCACAAAAAGTCAGAGATGCATTTGAAAGACAAACTGAACATGGCCCAGTGCTGGAGGGAGGCATTTCAACAAGAAGGGCCAAGTGCACATTCAGCCATTCAGACAGGAATGCTGCACACTGCCAGACAAAGGAAGTCAGGGGAGGGTGGTGAGGTCAGGAGAGCAGAGTGGCCCTAGGAGAGTGGGTGCAAGGGGTACAGGGACAGAGAAGCTAAGGTGGGGCACTGGCAGGGGGATTAAAGACTGTCTGCAGATGAAAGGCCAGGCAAAGGATTTATGTTGAGAGAAAGTACAGGAAATAAAAAGTGAGACAAATGCAATCCAGCCTGGCTGGAGACAGAATTCATTTTGCTGGTCAAACATCTAATTTGATTTTCTCTTCTTTTTCCTCATATCCCAGTTCAGCTCTGGGGGAGCACAGAGCAGGCACATGTGCCATCTGTGGCAGAAATGCCTACTTTTGGCAGGAGGGCCAAACACTCTACATTGCCCACTGGTCCTCAGTAAGGGGAGTCAACCCCATGACAATTCAGGATGATAGGCCTCAGTTCCCCACAACCAGAGAACACTGGACACAGCAAATGGGGTCTGGTGGCTCTCCTGGGACTCCACTCTTGGGTGCTAATCATGTGGCCACTTATAAAGGCTACTCTGGAACCCCTGATCCATCCTGGATGCAGCACCAGCAGTTAAGAAAGCAGCCACACAGACTGCTGGGTTCCAGGTTGTCACACTCTGCTTTTATTGTAACCTCACCACATTTTCTTTGGGACACAACAGAGATCCTCAACAAAAGTGGGTGGTGCCTTGTGGCACAAGTGTTTTCCCACAGAGGCTAGGAAGCAGCCCTCCCTGCTTCACAGAGAGGAGAAGGGCCTGGACCACCCTGCAAGCTCAGAGCTGATTTCCTTACTGCTCGAGTCCTCCAAGTCCGTCTTCCAGTTCCAGGAGTGTTCTCAGAGCCAGAGAGAGCCATACTGTGGCTGAGAGCCAGCAGGGACATGGGGAGGGCAGGCAGAAGAGTGGTCACCAGGCCCTTAGTACTGGGTCCCCCATAGCAAAGGCAAAGTGCAGGAAGGATGGACTTTTGGAGCTCCAGGCACACGAAAGCCAGTCCTGGGGCCTCTGACTGCTTCTGCTACTGCAGGGAGGGCTTTGTGCTGACACCCCAGCCCCATGCTGTCCTGCTTTGTTGAAAATGGCCAACTCTTCTTTTTCTGGATCCCTCCAATGCCCTGCTATGTGTCACAGAGCAGAGCCTGAGAGTCTGATGTGAACCTGGCACTGGATCTGGTGCACGGAGCACAGTCCTTGACCAAGGAGGAACACCTGCTGGAAAACCTGCTCACCTCCCAACCCACTTCCTAGGCTCTTGCCACACTCAGCAGAAAGGTTCTGGTTGGTCTTGTGAACTCCAGGTGGGTCACAATGGTGGGACCATGGGAGAGGCTGAAAACCTGGGACAATTAAGGAAGGTGGTGTGGGGACTGAGCAGTGTGGGGAAGGTGGAGAAAAAACCTTGGGATGGAGAAGGGGCTGCAGGATTCCCTGCACAACCTCAGAGGCCCGACTCATCCTGCCCTGTCACCTGTCCCTCAGTGCTCAGTCCATGACCACCAGGAAAAAGGCACTGGTCAAAAATAAAACTGCCCCATGGGCTGAGGCTAATGGGCCACAGGGAGAAACCACATTCACTGACACCTCAACTCTGCTTCCAGTGACTTGGTCTCCCATCCTGAACTTATGGCTCTCAGGAAAGAAAAGAAGAGGTGAGAGGACTCCTGAGCAGCCTGACACCTCTGGCCTTCAATTTATTTTCTCATTAACCAGTGAAGAGGGATTTATTGTTTGAAGAAATGTCTTTTTATATCAATGCTCTTCCCCTGTTTTCCCCTGACAGTGGAGCTGCGAGGAGCCCAAAAGCAGATGTTTTATAAGGAGAGAACCATCTCCCCAGATCCTAAAAGATTCCTGGAATTCTTATACTTAGCAAAAATTAGCTACAGAGAAAGAATCATGAATCATGAACTGGGAGCCACAAAGCCTCTGGGAGCCAGTCATTTCTGCCCTCCCTCCTGCCCACTGTTTCTAACCCCAGTCCCTGCTGGTTACCCACTAGATTCTGTGGAAAATCCCACTGGACCCTGGAGTATTGGGGTCTCCCAGTTACCCAAGAGCCCAGTCACACTTCATGGTGCCAAGTTAGTAACTTCAGGAGCTGAAGTGTGAATCATACCTGGGTTCTCTTTCTGGTTAAACAGTGAGCATCTCTATTACCTTCCCACCAGCAGAGATGGGGCACAGCCTCTCCCCCTGCATGCAAAGATGGGGTGAGGGCAGGTGTGCCTACACAGTTGCACACTCACTGTGAGCCACACTCCTTCAGTTGACTTCAGTTAGTGGGACTGGGTGTGAACCTGAGGCCGAGCTCTTAACCATTCAACTACACAATGAGCAGTTACTGAGTACCTGGCACAGTACGGGGCACATGCCAGAGCTAAGTACATATTTGCTGAAAACTGAATGAACCAGTACTTAACACAGAAAGAGAAAAGGCAGGGAAGCCACCACCAGGATCCATCCTGAATGCAAACAAGAATCACTGAGCCTGGCTTAGCTCAGAGCACTCAGATTCAGCTTGGAGCACTCAGACTCAGCTCAGAGCACTCAGAGCATGGTTAAACACATCTGCTCTTCCTTCTGACCTCAGCACCAAGGGGCACTCATGCTGCCCCTGCCTTCACAGAACAGAGGGGCCAGAGAAAAACGTGCAACCTGAGGTCTGTTAAGAGATGCTTATGAAAGAGCCCAGAGGAAGGCTGCATTGGGCAGGGCTTCCTGAGCCTGGGGTGCCACCCACCCACACTCCAAGGAGGCAGGAGGTACAGGTGTCCTCCCTGCTCCCTTCTCTCCTCCCTGATCCCTGATTCTCCTCCTCACTTTCTCCTCCCTCTTCATTCTCTCATCCCTCCTCCATGCTCCTCCCCACTCTCCTCCCTCCTCCATGCTCCTCCCCACTCTCTCCTCCCTCTTTCTCTTCACTATCCTCCCTCCTCACTCTTCTCCATTTTCCACTCCCTCCTCACCCCTCTTCACTCCTTCCTCATGCCTTCCTCACCTCTCTTCTCCCCCATTCCTACTGCTCCTCTTCTCTGTCCTCCCTCCTCCCTGCTCCTCCTCACTCTCTTCTCCCTCCTCCTCCTCTCCACTCCCTTCTCCCTCCTGCTCCTCTTTTCTCTCCTCTCTCATCCCTTCTGCTCCTTTCTTATTCTCTCCACTCCCTGTCCAATGAATTTTGCTGTCAGGATTTTACCCTAGTTCTTTTATGTCTAGACTCTCTTGAATCATCAAATTCCCTTTAAAGACATCAATTTCCATATACAAGCTCAATGCACCCAAATTTATGTCTGTAGCCCTGATTTCTCTCTGAAACTCCAGACACATGTACAGCTTCCTTCCAGACAGTTCTACCTCAACATCCAGCAGGCCACTCAGAACCAAGCTCACTGACTTTCTCTCCCAACTCTCATGGGCAGCTTTCTGCAGCCTGATAATCTTGACATCCATTAAGACATCCCTGTTCAGACTTGCAAATTAGAAGTCTTTCTATTTATATCAACTCATCTTTCTCCCTCAACTTCTCTCCCCAATAGCAACTTTTAAATTTACCTAAGCATAGTGGTGCACATCTGCAAATCCCAGCAACTCTGGAGGCTGAGGCAGGAGGATCAAGTTCAAGGCCAGCCTCAGCAAATGAGTGAGGCCCCAAGCAACTTAGTGAAATCTTGTCTCAAGATAAAATAAATGAATAAAATAATAAAAATGACTGAGGACTGGGAAGGTAGCTCAGTGGTAAAGTGCCCTCAGGTTCAACCCCTAGTCCCAAAACCAAAACCAAACCAAAAGCTTTTCAAACTCATTCACTCCACTCCACACCACCTCTCAATTCACTGATTCCTTTTCCTTCCCTGACCCACCACTTTAATCCACACTCTCAGGAGCCACCAAAACTATGTGGTCTCGCCCCTGCTCACCCCAATCTCAGACAACACTACTCATGTGGCCTTCAAAGCAAATCTTGAGCATGGCATGTACTGGCCTCAGGCTGCTCAGCCTGCCATGGTCCTGGAGAGGTTATGCACAAGGTAGGACCTGCCTCTGCTACTCAGCCTGGCCCCCCAGCCACCTGCCATCCTCTGCCCCACTCTGATACTGGACACCTCATGCCAGGGTCACCTCAGTCCACCTCCCAGCACTTCAAGTCGAGGTCATCACCCACTTCCCAAGTAAATGATGGACCCCACAGAACTCAGATTTTTCTTCACTAAAAGCAAGCCGGATGCCAGACAGTGTTAAGGTTGACATGATCCACTTTACAAAATTGCAAGGATCATAAGTTTCCATGCACAAAAAGGGAACCAACATTTTGTCTATTGATTAAATAAGTAGGCTTCTTGCCTGCAGCAGGGGTCTGGCATCTGGACACACACAGCCACAAAGCCCCTTCCCTCAGGGCAGGTGAGATCCAGTGGCAAGCAAAGAGAACACCCAGTTACTAGGAATCCTAGATGGGCTGCAGGATTCACTTAGCAACTAGAAGATGAAAGTTGTTTCAAATACACCCCAAAATCATAACCCCTGAATAATGAGTGATTTTTTAAATCTCCAAAAGCTGAAAGGTTCATTCCAACCTGACTCGCACCCTTCTCCATAGTCACCATCAACATGCATGTTGTTATAGAAAAGAGTGTACCTACAGCAAAGCCTTCCTGACCAGGGAGACTAAAATGCATTACTAGAGGGTCTGAATTTAAAGTATTCAGTGAAAACCAAAATTGTAAAACTTCATGAGAAATGAATGCTAATTGCTGATAAATTGTTTCCACAAAGAGGCACCATCAAGACCTGCTTTTGAGGATACAGCATAAGAAGGACTTGGTAGGCAGATAAATGCCCTTCACTTTATAAAGCCTTTTAAAAGTTGATTTATTTAAACTGGCTATTAGATACCCCAGGGCAAACTGGAGTACGTGAACCCAGGACCCTACACATTTAAATGCTCGATACATAATTATTAATTTAATAGTCTTACTGTTCACATGCCTGGTCAGTCACTTTTTATGGGGAGGCTTTGTAAATCTCCCAATATTTCAAACCCAGGCACCTGGATCCACGGGATGGTGCCGTGCACACACCATGAAGAGTAGATGCTGTCAGTCCTGCTGCCCTGGCCACAGGGAGCCCTGTGCTTCAGGAGCCCTAAGGAGGCCGAACCCACTAGCCTGGCTGAGGCATGCCCATCTGCTTGTGGACCCTCAACCCACTTCACAGTCCTGGGGGCTCTGCTGTGGCAGACTAGAGGGAGGAAATTCATCCTTCAGAGAGCAGAAGTATTTTGACAAAAATGTCCTGCTGCCCAACTCCTTGCAGCCCTCCCCTCAGTGACTCCTACTCACAGCAAACTGCCTGCTGTGTGTCCCCTCTTTACAGGGGTCTCCTGTGACCATCTCACCATCATCACATGACCTCACAGATCCTGCATGTTCCCATGACCATCCAAGTCCCCACCACACTGTCCTGGAACTTCTTCCTGTCTGCCTGCCAGCACACAAGTTCCTTGGGACCAGCCTGACACTGGGACCACTTGTATCCTGCATGGGGCACACTGCATGGGGCACACTGCCTGGAATACAGAAGGTGCTCTACCATGCACTGCCTAGCATACAGAAGGCACTCTACCACACAACAAAGGAGGATGCTTGTCTCACCTTTTCCCATTCTTTCTTTATTTGGAAACTGTGAGAAACTTCAACAACAATTTATATAAGAATGCAGTATTTTATAAATGAAAAGAACATCAATCCTTGATATGAGGAGGTAGGAGGAGAGACTTGGGAGGAAAGATGGAGCTGCAAGCTGGGATGCATCCTACGTATCACTAAGAATCTCTTCTATTAAAACTTAATGCAGTCTTCCCCAAAGTTCATTTCATCTGCCAAGTTCTTTATGACTATTTTGATAAGTTATTTATGCCACGGTAATAAGTGCCCTGCATAAGCAATATCTCACAGGACAAAGTGAAAGGCCATGTCCCCTCCTGATTTGTTAAGGCTAAATCATGAGCTCTTGTGACAAGCAGCTGTCACCAAGTACTGCCCTGAGTGACAGGGCTAGCATCCTGGTACCCAGCAGGTATTCAATACGTGTGACTACTAAATGATGAATGAATTGCTATCAGAGTAGAAGGGACCTCAGAAGTCACACTGTAAGCTTGAGAGTAAGGAGGTCACTGTGGGGTTAGGGTGCTGCAAGGTGTGTGCAGAGGCAAGGAGTGGCCATGCCACCCAGCCAATAGGCAGTCCTGGCCACTCTCAATCCCTCCTGAAAGGGGAATGAGAACAGAATTATACGAGATGAAGCCTGGAGTGTCTGGCTCCATGTCTGCTGAGCGGTATGTGCTTAATTACCTGTTATTATTTCACAGGTGCCATTCATATTTACTAACTAAAAGTCCAGCAGATTAAACTTAATGCTCAGCATGTGCACAGTTGGCATTGCTAGGAAAAATGGAATATGCAAGAGCAGATGCAGAGGTGCTCTCCATGAAATTGGTGGGAAGTACTCTGAGCAGAAGAGGGTTTTGAATAAAGTTGATCACTCCTGAATCAAGCTCTGAAATCCACTGTCTAGAAAGAACCCATCCTGTGCGGCTTGTGCACTGCTGCTTAGACACACACCTCATGGAATCATGTGCAGACTTGTCCAAATGTGGGAATCTTTTCTGTGTGCTTAGCCTGGACTCTACATGCCCACATAATAGAGCTGCTTAAAACAAAGGCTCCCCCTTTCCAGGTATTAAGGTATCAGCTCTGTGGTGGTCCCGGGACACCTTTGACTGAGGCCTCCAGGACCAAGTTGTATTATACTTTTCTAATGTTATTTTCTAATACAGGGGGCAGAGCTGAAATTTTTTCATGTTCACTCAAGCAGTTATTCAAACTTCCTGCCTTTTACATGCATCAATTCTGACTTTGGCTTCAAGAGAAAGAAGTGAGGTAAACACCCTCCCCCCCAAAAAAAAAAAAGAAAAGTGGAACAAGCTCTTTGGAGCAGCAACACACAGGAAGGAAGAAAGGCTTCCCTGGCCTCCTTATCCCACTCTTTTCCTCACGATGGCTTCTAGAAACATAGGAAAGGACAGGGAGTGGGTTTGGAGGGAGGAAGGGAAGAGATGGGCAACAAGAAGGGATAGGGAAAACAGCTGCAGGGGAAGGACAGAAAAAAAGAGATGAAAACCAGGCTGAAATATGGTACTCAGGAACTTGGGCATCAGAGAGGGACTCCTTGGAATGAGCCCAGCCAGCCTGGGGATGGAATGGTTATAATCTCAACCTTCATTAATGCTTCACACACTCAGCCCCTAATTTACAACCATTTAACAGCAAACATTCTACAAGTACCTTTGGGGACCTCTGAGGACAGAAAGAAGTCTGAAAGAAATTAGGTGCCTAGAGAGCTCCCCTCAAAGGCCAGAGCCTTTCATGCAGGCAGGCAATTTGGCTTCACTTTCTGAGTGGGTTGGGAAAGTTGGAGCCAGAGGCAAAAAGGGGCTGGGATTGCTGACCTGCTAGTACCCACGGCCTTGTGTACGTGTAGGGTGCAACTACAGGTGGGGCCTCTGCCTACACAACCAAAACCTGTTACAGCAATTTAAATAAACAAGAACATTAAAAAATCAAAACTCCACTACAACAACCCTTGTGGAGCATTTTCCCTCGAGTGTTGAAGTAAAAAACAAACTAAAGTAGAGTAAAGAGAAGAACACGCAGCCCAGGGCAGAGCCAGGCCTGCCTGGGGTGGTGGGTGTGGCAGGCACTTCAGCAGACCTTCCTCCATGCTAGAAGCTCTTTCCTTCAGCCCACCTGTGCCCTGTGAACAGGAGGACAGAACTGGTCATGCAGTTTCTCTCCCAAGGCCACCATGAGGAGTCTTCTCAGTCAAGAGTGGAACCTCAGAAAGAAGACTTGAACTACCTCTCCTCCAGTAGAAGGAAAGGTAAACAGATGATTTTTTAACTAACAGCTTTACCTAAATGGATTACCATTGAGGATTAGCTTTCCCCAGCATCAATACCAGGTGTGTGACTGAGAGGAAGATGGTGGGCCCCCAGTCAGGATCTGGAAGGAGCTGGTTCTCCCCTGGGTGTGAAGAGGAGGGCAATGTCCTATCTAACTTCCCTGTCAAAGGTACTCAGGTACCTCTAGGACAAACTTAGGGAAAATGAACCCAGAGGTGAGGGTGCCCCAACTTCAGAGCATCCACATACAACAAACCCAGTTCATCATCTTGGAGCAACAGGGAAGTACCAGGTCTGCCCAGAGTGAGAAGGGGCAGGGAGGGTGAAGTGTTCCTGTGCTGTGGCACCAGGCATGTCACCCGGGGAAATGGCAGGCCTGCCTTCAGAGGCTGGGACCCTCCTCCCAAAGCCAGAGGAGGTCCCTCACCCAACTCCTCCACCTGAGAAGAGCCAGCGTGCTTCACTGCTACAGTTCACAGCAAGCCCACCACCACTTAAGGGAACTAGAGCATCATATCAAAGTGCTGGACACTGAAGAGATGGCTGTGGTGGTCAGGAGACCTGGCCATGGCCCTGCCTCCCATCTCCCATGAGTGGGTAGAATGCTGCCCATTCCCAGGGGCTCATCTGTCAGTGAGTGAGGCTCCCTGAGAAGCAGCAGCAGCTCCTCCAAGGCCTAGGCATGAGCCATGGGGCTGCCATCCAGTCCTTTCAGTAATGGCAGCTGGGAGCTGGACTGACTGGGTCTCCATAGGCTGCTGCTAAATGGGGAACCTGGGATTCCACAGCAGCCATGCAGAAGTTCAGCAAGGAGCCTGCTACTAGAGAGCAAAAGGGCCCATCCTCAGGATATGTGAATGTCCTTCAGGTACAAAGGTGACACCTCTGACCCCTGACAGGAGTGCCGGGGTTGTTCCCTCCTGGATCAGCTTGGGTCGGTTGTCCAGAGGCCAACATGCGTCAGACTGCTGGGCCCCTTGAGGGATGGTGTCATGGCCACTGCATGCAGAACATGAAGGTCCCGGAGGGAGCAGACCCCAAACTGTGTCCCATCCTGGGTGCTGGTTGGCTAGGCTACACTAAGGCAGACAGAGCAGCAGTGCCTCTGAGTGGAAATGTGCTAAAGCCACATCTGTGCTCCCTGGCAGAGGGTGCCAGGCAGGACTGGGCTGAGGAGCAGGACACAGTTGTGGACTGGTTCCACCCTTAGGGCAGCAACATGTCTGATTCAATACCCTGCTCCAGTACACCACTTCTCCATGATTCTGCCCAGGGTGTTTGTTCCAAAGGGACAACCTCCAGACTGGGACAATAGAGCATCATATCAAAGTGCTGGGTAGTGGAGAGATGGCTCTGGTTTTCAGGGTGCCTGGCCATGGCCCTGCCTCTGTATCAGCAGCTCTGAGCTAAAATTCACTTTTGAAAAAGGGTTGCCCTATGGTCTGAGCTGCACACTCACTAACTTCAATGTTTTTTGGCTTGTTTCAAAAGAGCACTGAAGAAATGTGGAAGGAGATTATATAAATTCTGGTCTTTGCTTATCAAACCAATAGAAAAAGCAGGCAGAGAAGGCCCTGGGGTGCATGGCCAGCCAGGGTGCACAGCCAGCCCGGGCACATTTGGAGGACTCTGCCATCTAGTCTCAGTTCCCTGAGCCTCACAGTCATCGCACAGGGCAAGTTGTGAGTCACCAGGCGTCCTGTGCCATGCTGGGCCCCAGTCCCTGCCAGGCAGCTTTTGTAAGTCTCCACTCTTAAAAGAAAAATGATGGTTTTGAACTATTAACCCTTCCCCAGAAAGGATTGAAATTAAGAAGAGACCACTGACAAAATATTCACATGGGAATCTGTAAAATAACAAGCTAAACATGTGCCCAGCAGTTGCAGACTGGTCCCAAGAAAGACAGGAAGTAAAATCAAGGACCAGTTATGGCCAGGCAGGTGGAGACTGTGGGCCAATCTTGAGTTCTGTCAAGAAAGAATCACAGGAACTGCGGTTCATACTGGCCTCAGGGGAGCAGAGTTATGGTGTGGTGTGAATGTCAGATCTCAGGGAGAGAACGGAAGTAGAAGAAGCCGCTTCTCTGATGGAATCCAGTAGAAGAGGAGACAGAACCAGGGTGTGGAGCACACAGGTGCTGTTCAGCAGCAGGGCCAGCAGTGGCCAGACCAGAACTCATGTGGGTCTGCTGGACCACCTGGGTGATGGCACCTCCTTTCCTTAGTGTTCAAGGGGAATAAGGATACCTCTCCTTCTATCTCAGTGGCTTTACAGGTCAAATCTGATCCTGTGAATGAAATGTGCTGTACAGTTCAGGGTTCTACACAAATGTAAGCTATTTCAGGTATGAGGCTCTTCACGGAAAATGTGGCAGCCCAGGTAGCCCTTCAAAAGTCAGGAGAAAGCAAGATCACTGCTATAGAGAACACGACGGGACAACTCAACATAACCAAGTTTGCCAAGGACTTTGCCACACACCAATGGCTCTGGTCCCCTCACCAGAGATCAGTGGACACAGGTTTTTACCAGGAAACTGAGAAGAAACCTGGCTCACCTCCAACAGGCCTCCCCTTTGGTTCAAGAGTGCCCAGTCCTGGGGTTGGCACTGAGAAGCAGAGGCCCAAGGGCCTGTGTCTCCACCCAACTCCTGCCTATGTTCATCCAGCTCTGGTCCCCATCACCCTCTGGAAAGGAGGAAAAGAAAGGAAGTGGGAAGGGAAAGTTAAAAAAGGAAGAACTCTTCATCTAATGATCACAGAGAACAAAATCCAAATCCCAAAAATTGGGAACCCTACAGAGATGGATGGCAATAACTGACCTGAGTCTCTCCAAAGGTCGAGGACTATTGAGGTCCCTGAATTACAGGCCACAAACTGCCCTGAGGCAACAAGCCTGCAAGAGCCAAAGCAAGGCCAGGAAAAGCCTGTTCTTGAAGTAAAGTCCTAACATACAAAACAAACATGTTCATGGAAGAAAAGTCCACACCAGGCCCTGGTTTCCAGACAACTACTTCAGAGTGTTAGACAACATGGATGAACAAATGGTCCTCTGAAGTCCATGCAAGGATTTGGGAAATCCTTGCCCTCTGGCCAACAGATGTGGATGTGTGGTGGGACTATCTCTGCACCTCCAGGGAGACCCCAATGTCCCCTCCAGTCACAGTTAGGTGCTCTAACAAGTCCTTCATTGTATTTTCCAACAAGGGCCCCATGATGTGACCATCTCTTGTACAGAGTGAGCCAGCCACCCTTCCAGAGAGAGCCACCAGCTTCAGTGTGCCACATAAGATGGAAGAGGAATGTCTTCCTGATGGACATGGAACAACCAACCCATCTTGGCCAAGGGATTTTTGTGTCACACAACAGTGTGTGTGATGTAAAGCAGCAATGCCAAACTTCTCAACTGAATGGCCAATCTCTAAGAGATCTGTTTCCCCAATGGGCAACTTATTGAAAAAAAATAAATAAATACAATAAAATCAGCAAGAACTGCTCTCTGACAGTGAGAGCACAGCTCACACTTTGCTGGTGCTCCCCAGACTTCAATGGACCATCTGAAGGCAGCATGCTTGGGGCACAGGGGACTGGCCGTGAGACCCAGTTTCACACCTGGCCATGCCTGCTCTCTGGTCTTGGCCAAGACACTAAACTTCTCTGAGTCATCATGGGCTTGCCCTAGATAATACTTTTTTTCTTTGAATTTCAGAAAAGTTGAGCAGCATAATAAGTAAAAAAGCTCAAAGATCAGCTGGAAACAAAATGAGAGTGAAGTCATGCTGGTAAGCCTGAGGATGCCTTCATTCTTTTTATTTTTTATTCATTTTTATTGTAAACAAATGGGATACATCTTTATTGTAAACAAATGGGATACATCTTGTTTCTCTGTTTTTACATGCAGTAGAGGCATAACATGTGTGTAATCAAATGTAATCGTATGTTACATTTACCTAGGGTAATAGTTATTGATTCATTGTGTTACTTTTTTCTCACCCCCACCCCTCCCCACCCCTCTTATTTTTCTATAGAGTCACTTCTTTCTCCATTCTTGCCCCCTTCCCACCCCCTATAAGTGTTAACATACACTTATCAGTGAGATCATTCATTCCTTGGTTTTTTGAGATTGGCTTATCTCACATAACATGATATTCTCCAACTGCATCCAATTGCCTGAAAATGCCATAATTTTATTATTCTTTATGACTGAATAATATTCCATGGTATATATATATATATATATATATATATATATATATATACCACAGGTTCTTTATTCATTCATCAATTCAGGGGCATCTAGGTTGGTTCCACAATCTGGCTATTGTGAATTGAGCAGCTATGAATGCTCATGAATCCAATGCATTTTTATGCATAAGTGATAAATATTCAGAAAGAGAAGTTAGGAAAACTACCCCATTGACAATAGCATTGAAAAAAATAAAATACTTGAAAATCAATCTCACAAAAGAGGTGAAAGACCTCTACAATGAGAACTACAGAACACTAAGGAAAGAAATTGAAGCAAACCTTAGAAGATGGAAAGATACCCCATGTTCTTGGATAGGCAGAATTAATATTGTCAAAATGGCCATACTACCAAAAGTGCTATACAGATTCAATGCATTTCCAATTAAAATCCCAATGACGTACCTAACAGAAATAGAGAAAGCAATCATGAAATTCATCTGGAGGAATAAGAAACCCAAAAGAGCTAAAGCAATCCTTAGCAGGAAGAGTGAAGCAGGGGTATCACAATGCCAGATCTTCAACTATACTACAAAGCAATAGTAACAAAAACTGTATGGTATTGGTAACAAAATAGACAGGTAGATCAATGGTACAGAATAGAGAACACTGGCACAAACCCAAATAAATACAATTTTCTAATACTAGACAAAGGTGCCAAAAATATGCAATGGAGAAAAGATAGCCTCTTCAACAAATGGTGGGAAAACTGGAAATCCATATGCAACAACATGAAAATAAACCCCTATCTCTCACCCTGCAGAAAACTTAACTCACAATGGATTAAGGACCTTGAAATCAGACCAGGGACCCTGCATCTTATGGAAGAAAAAGTAGGTCCAAAATCTTCAGCTTGTTGTCTTAGGATCAGACTTCATTAACATGACTCCCATAGCACAAATACAAAAGCAAGAATGAATAACTGGGACAGATTCAAACTAGCTTTCTCTCAGCAAATGAAATTATCAACAATGTGAAGAGAGAGCCTACAGAGTGGGAGAAAATCTTTGCCACTCATACTTCAGATAGAGCACTAATTTCCAGTGTATATAAAGAACTCATAAAACTCTACACCAAGAATACAAATAACCCAATCAACAAATGGGCTAAGGATATGAACAGAACTTCACAGAAGAAGATCTACAAGCAATCAACAAACATATGAAAAAATGTTCACCATCTTTAGTAATAAGGGAAATGCAAATCAAAACTATCCTAAGATTCCATCTCATCCCAATTAGAATGTCGATTATCAAGAATACAAGAAACAATAGGTGTTGGCGAGGATGTGTGGAAAAAGGTACACTCATACAAAGTTTGTGGGGCTGCAAATTAGTGCAGCTACTCTGGAAAGCAGTGTTGAGATTCCTTAGAAAACTTGGAATGGACCCACCTTTTGACCCAGCTATCCCACTCCTAGGCCTATACCCAAAGGACTTAAAATTAGCATACTACAGAGATACAGCCACAACAATGTTTATATTCACAATAGCCAGATTGTGGAACCAATGTAGATTCCTTCATTCTTAATAAGACAGGAGCGCTGTCATTCTTCTTCCCAATTATGCACAGGAGAAAATGCTGGGGCAGAAAATGAAAGGTTGTGTGTACAACCAGGACCCACGGGCAGAAGGCTTTCCTTTCCCAAACCCAGTGATCTCCCACACCACAGGCAGGTCTGTAGTGGCACTGGTAAGATTCAGTCAATAAAAAAAAATGCTGAGCTCACAGAATAATATTGTCACAGAAACAAACTTGTACGATGTCAGTTACATCCCCAGACACTGCCTAATAGCCTCTGTCGGTGGAAATCATCCCTGGCTGGAGCTGCTACTCTCAGGGCACAGGCTGGCATTGTTGATGCCTCCACAGAGAGCAGGTTTGTGGAATCAAGTGCTAGCAAGTGTGCCCAGGGATTCCACAGTGACACAGCAGCTCGTGAAGTGCCTGCAGAGGGGCATGTCATCATGCAGGGCCATGGCCCAGCTGCACCAGATCATTTTGCCACATCTGAGCCTGGATTGCCATGTAACTGTGAGACCCAAATGCTCTTGAGGTTGACCTTTCTGCATAGCATATATTTCAGGGGCTACTTTAGCTCTTGAAGAGATTTGATTTAATAATGCATTAACATTCAAAACTGTCTGTGTGCCAATAAAAGAAAACAAATCCTATCCAGCCTCTCCCCTTTGCCTGCCCTTTATGACTCACTAACAGCAGAGCCAGAACAAAGCAGCCAACTTCCTTACTAGGAAATACTACTTCCATTTTTCTAATGTGCACAAGGTACCATGTTGGACTTCACCAAATCCAAAAATTCCCGATCACTGGGGAGCTGGGTGTTGCTGTTCCCTAGAATGCATTTCTCCTAGGGAGCCCAGGGAGGTGTCCCTCTTTCATTCCTTACTTAAGAGCCCATTTGAAAGGATAGGTCTAATTTTGTGCTCCTTGGAACCTTTCATACAATGGTCGACTAACAGTGACAATGATGATGCTTATCATAGTGACCATCAATAAGCACAACTATAAACTTCATCACCACAAATAAGGCATCCTACTGGTGGTCTCCCTGCCAGAGGATGCAGGGCCACAGGAGAAGTTGAGCTGTGTGAGACAAGGCACACTCACTCCAGGTAGCATGCCAAAGTGGGGATTAACAAAGGGCTCATCCTGTCCTTTGAAGGAGGTTCCCACTACATGACTGAGCCAGGTTTGTTCTCCATTCGGGCTGCTCAGTCTCAGTCCAGGGTGCATGGCTCATGCCATCCTCTGCTGCTGTACCGCCAGCTCACCAGTTGGGCTGGGCACCACCATCAGAGCATCCACGTGCTCTCCAGTGCCCAGAGAAGGGCAGGAGGGCCCGGGGCAGCCCTTCACTCTCACGGGATCTCCTCCCTCCTGGCGCCTCCGGTCCCGTGGTGCAGGACTCAGACACATGCTGTGAGTCCACAGCTGGTGTAGTCACACAGGGACGTGCCCACACTGCCCTGCTTTTTGCGCATGCCCAGCTCTCAGGCAGCTGAGACAGGTGGGGCTACACAGGCAGATGCGCAGCCCAGGTCCAGACCTGCCCACTACGTGTATGCCAGAGCTCTGGAGGCCCCACTTTGTGGCCGGTGTTGGCATCTGGCTGTTTCAATGCTGGTGGAGAAATATTGCCTGGAGCACGTGCCCCTGTGGTCGCCGGACCACCGCCCTGCCCTCAGGGAAGGCCACCCTCAGGAAAGGCAGCCTCCCTCCAGTAAGGCTGCTGCCCCCAGGGAACACCGCCTACCGCCACACTCAGGTAAGGCCGCCTGGGCAACGTGGCTGCCTTAGGGGAAGGCCGCCTCCCCCCCTGCCCCTGGGTCAGAACGCTCCGCATGCCTCAGGTCAGGGGGTCAGGCCACCCTCAGGGAAGGCCTCCACCCTCCTTGGGGTCTCAGGTTGGTGTGTCTTGGGGTCACGGGAGCTCGATCTGAGACTGACCCCAGGGCTATAGACCTGAAGGTCGGGGATACTGGACAAGAAGTCCTCAGGTGCTGGGCACAGACCTATGAGAGAACAGGGACTCCACATGCTGGACCCATTTTGTGGCAATGACCACCATCGGTGATGCACCTCTCTTGGTAAGGTCACTGCTCTCAGGTCAGGCAACTCTCGGATCAGGAGAAGGCCAGGCACTCTGGGGCAGGACAAGGTAGTGCAATGCAGGGCAAGGAGTAGCAAGGCAGAGCAGAGTGGTTTGAGGGTTGGGGTTTGTGGGGGTGGGGGGGAGGGCGGAGCTACTTGGGGAATTACCAGAAGGCTGGGTCAACTGTCTGCACAGTCATGTGGCAGAACACTTACTAAGCATGTGAGAGCCCTGGCTTGGTTCTCAGCAGTGTGGATGCATACACACACACACACACACACACACACACACACACACACCACAATCAATCTTCCTAATTAAGATGACTTTATTCTAAGAAAAAATTTCAAATCCTTATTAGAAGATAGACGCAGAATGGTGATATGTTTAATGTCAGCTATTATATGGCATGATATTTAAAACCACTCTATGAAATTTCCTCAGGACTCAAATCATTAAGTACTTAAGAGACAAGACAGCAGTTGCTTTTTGTAATTCTGACATATTTATAAAGACAATCTTTTGAAAATCATTTTCTTTTCTAATTTTCAAACTTAGAAAGAGTAACCATTTGTCTTCCTAAAGTTGTACATTCATCAGAAAGATTTTCTCTTATTCCTTGCCATGAGGGGGATGGGCCTGTTGTCACAGGAAGTGTCGTGACTAAGTTTTATCATAATACAAGTGCCCCTGCAGCTTTCAGATCAAAGTCAGGTATAATTCTCATATTTGTTGAATTTATTAACAAAGAACATACAATTTTTATTATATTTGAAACATCATCAAATTTGAATTAGTAGAAGCAGGGGTTTAGCACATTATATCATGAGCTGAACACAGTGCAATTTAGTTTTGAGCATTTTGAGAGGTTGGCATAATGACTTCTGCCCTGTTCTGTGATCAAATGTCTGGCCTGTACCATTTTTTGGCAGTGAGAATTGAACAAAGTGACCATTGTAGCATGTGCTAGGCAAGCACTGAGCTACATACATCCCCAGCCATTTAAATGTTTTAGTTTTGAGACAGGGTTTTGCCTAATTGCCCAGGTGGGTCACAAATGTGTCATCCCCCTTCCTTAGCCTGCCAAGTGCTGGGGTAACAGCACTTGGTGTCAAAGTACCTGATTTGTCATGGAGGATTTGATGTATTATATGATTCTAATGTGTCCTTTCCTAAGCTAGGCCATGTCCATTTTCCCTTGTCAACAGTCAGTAAAGGCTTTTTGTTGTTTTGATGTACATTTAAGATGAACATGCTTTATGATGAGACACTACCATTCATGATAGTCTAGGTGTGCGATCCACTCTGAGGGAATATTTTTATTTTGATAGTGTACACTTTTTCAGGTCTAACACATTTTGCTAGAAGAAGTGATTATTCATTTTGTACTTGATTATGTAATTAAGACATAGTTCTTTTTTTTTTTCTTTTGTGGTGCTGGAGGTTGAACCCAGGGCCTCCTGCATGCTAGACAAGTGCTCTTCTGTTGAGCTGCATTCCCAGCAACTAGATCTTTTAGTTATCATAAATTTTATGGCCAGATAGAGTGATAATAAAATCACTTAGAAGTTCAACTCAATTTGGAACCATTCAATATTTTGGACCTCCAATAATGTTTCGTGATTTCTAAAAGGAAAAGTAATTTTCAAAAACATAGCAGCATCTAAGATCATCCATGGACTTTGTTTCCCCAGTTTCTTCACTTCCTGCAGAGCATCATGGAGGCAATGGACTCTGGTGTCCTTCTAACCTCTTCTTCTCACAAGACATCATTCACTGTGGTTGCCAGTCCTTTTTATCTTTTCTTCTCTTTGACTATTAGTCAAATGAACATTTTGAATCTATTACTGCTAAAGAGTATGAATAGAAATAAAAATAGGACAAGGATTTATTGGGATAACTCATCTAGTCTCAGTCAAAGTCCCTCTGTTGAGGAAGTTCAGTCATGAGTTGAAATAGTCTCTAAAATGTTATTTTAGTGCAAAGAGGTCAAGTTTTTAGAAGTCATAACTAGTACCTAGTGATTGCATAAAAATATAAGTTGACCTATGTGTGTTCTTATTTCAGCATAAAACCTGTAAAAGTGGCACTACCTTGAATCATATATTAGGTGAAATAGTTTACTTTTCTGTTAAAGTACTTTTTGAATTCACAGTAAAATACAGAACTAGTTAGAATGTCATTTATCAGCAATTATAAGTGTATAAACAACAAAGTGTTTAAAAACATATAACCATGTCTTTTTTTTTTTTTTTTTTTTTTTTGCGGTGCTGGGGATTGAAACCATGGCTTTGTGCTTGCAAGGCAAGCACTCTACCGACTGAGTTATCTCTGCAGCCTGCCATGTCTTAAGGATTGATTTTTGAGTAGATTTTATCTTTATACAGAAATTGCAAAGAAAATGCAGAGATTTCCCAGGTAGCCTCATCCTCATTTCTCTTCTGATATGATTTATGTGCACTGTCTCTGATAGTTAACATCCCAGGAAAGGTGTCATGAAGAACAAACACTAGTGTGTTATCACTAAGTGCAGTTGCATTTCCTTTGGATTCTCAATTCTGCCTCTTCCTGTTCCAGGACCCCATCCAGGATCCCAAATCACATTCAGTTCCTGTCCCTATAGACTTCTCTTTGTGGGTGAACAGTTTCTCAGACCTTCATTGTTCCGATGGCCTTAACAAGGTTGAGAAGGACTTTTCAGGTACTTTTTACATCATTTTCTATTGGGGTTTAATTTTATCTTCATATTCATCCTGGGGATGTGGGTCTGGGAGAGGCAGGTCACAGAAGTGGACAGCATCTCTGTGTTTTCAGGCCCTGAAGGGGAATTCCTGTTAGTACTGACTGTGCTCACCTGGCTGAGGCAGGGCCTTTCAGGTTTCTCATTGGGAAGTTTCTGTCTCTGTGTGTCCACATTGTCTGTGATCTTCTGGAGGAAGTCAACCCTGCATGGCCTGCACATAAGGAACAGGGAGTTAACTCTACCTCTTTTCTTTCTTTTTTTTTTTTCCCAGTGCTGGGGATCAAACTCAGGGCCTTGTGCTTGTGAGGCAAGCACTCTACCAGCCGTAACTCCACCTTTTGATGGCTGTGTGCCCCAATTATCTGAAATTCTGCTGCACAAGTGCTTTCCACTCAACCCTTTTATTTATCTATTCAGTTAGTTATGGGTGGCTGGGTATGGTGGGGCATACCTGTAATCCCAGTGGTTTGGGAGGCTGAGGCAGAAAACTTACAAGTTCAAAGTGAGGCCCTAAGCAGCTTAGACCCTATTTCTAAATAAAGTAACAAAAAGTGCCGGGTGTAGCTTAGTGGTAAAGCACTCCTGGGTTCAATCTCTGATACAAAAATAAATACATTAATTAATTAATTAATCAATAATACACAAATTTCTATTAAAAAACCTTTCATCTGACAATTAAGTGTGCCCAATGCATTTTTAGAATGATGTTATATATATATATATATAACATCAAAATATATAAATATATAAAATATGTATGTATATATATACATACATATTTTAGATATTGTTTATTTATTTATCTATTTATTTTTTTTTTTGCTGCAGATGTACATGATTCCCTTATTTTAATTTGTTTAGTTTCATGTGGTGGTGAGGATCATCCTCACTGCATCACAGGATCCAGGTGAGTTGTCTGCCACTGAGCTATACCCCCAGCTTCTGCCCATTGCATCTGTTTTTTTTTTTTTGTTTCATCTCTTGGTTTTGTTAACTAGCACGAGGCCACCAAGATGAGGGAGGTAGTCTCATTCCTCTGATATTTTAGCTTAGAAGGTGTGATTGCCATAATCTAGCTTAAGCACCAACTATGTATTTAAATATATTTCTTTACAAAAATCTTTGTTCTCAGGCTACCTAAAGTATAACATCAACAGGATTACAATTAGCTATAGATTTTGAGATCAGGACCTGCTTCTCCTTCCAAGCTACATCCAATCACTGTCAATATACATATGGTAAAACCAGTTTGCTTTTACAAGAACATTTCCCTTTCCTAACCAGTCACAGCACAGTCAATATCCTGGTTTAGTATTAGTTATGTCAAACAATGCCATTTAAGGAAACTGAGTGAAGAGTATACAAAATGTATTATTTTACCAACTTCCTGGGAGACTATAATTATTTTAAAATAATGTTTTACTTTATTTTGTGGTGATGGGGTTTGACCCCAGGGCCTCCCTCACACTGCCAGTGCTCCACCACTGAGCAACATCCCCAACCCTTTTTACTTTGAGACTTGTCATTAAGCTGCCCAGGTGGGTTTCCCAAACATGTGACCCTCCTGCCTTAACCTCCCAGAGTAGCTCATATTAGAGGTGTGTGCCACCACACCTGGCTCAAAATGTTTTAAAAATCTAAACAAAAATGTTACTCATAGAAAAGAACAAGAGGCAGAAAACACAGAAGTAAAAATAAATTAGGAATGAACTTAGAAGAGAGTGTAGGAGTCACCTGATCAATGGAGGACATCTGTCAAGGCCATTGTGTCACCCCATGAAAAGGATGAAGGGTTTGATATAATAGCTACCCTGTGGCCTTTAAGATTAAGGTAATATTCATACTCTAGCATGTAAAGCTAATTTATAGCATCTCC